>NW_027174201.1:0-26444 GCF_000499845.2 Phaseolus vulgaris | reverse complement strand
ACGGTCGGCGCCTGATGATCCTGCCTGTTGACCAGAACCTTGGAATTTGCCTCGTCAATGGATCGACGCGTGCACCGCTTCTACCTCCGTCCTTCGTCGCGATCCACTTCAAGAACCTGCAAAAGAACAGAGCGGCGTCGCTCGGCCGATCGCACTCCAACGCCCAAGTCAGTGACTGAACCACCAATACTAAGAGCAATAACACTCAAGAACTCTCAAGGAACCATGCAATGTTCTCTCTCACAGTATGCTCAAGAACTCGCAAGCGTAAAGAGTATAATCTGAACGTGCGTACCTCGAAAGTTCGTTGGGAAACCCTTTTATACCTGGTCACTTTCTCTCTCCTGGCAGTTACGCAGCTGGACACGTGGCTCGCATCCAGTCGTACACGTGCCATCATCTGGAGCCTCCTGACTTGGGCGCTGCTTCTGACTCTCTTTTGGCTAAGTTACTTATGCATGGTTGCTGCAGTGATAGCTAACTTGGGTGAGCGCGATCTCTACTGGATTGGCGATTAGGGTGCCTTCGTACACCTTCCCTGTGGTCTCGCGGCCGCCTTCATTAATCTGCACCACCTTCATCTTCGGCGATATGCTTATCCGGCGATCTCCAATCACTTGGTCGCTTGAGTTTACATCTGGCGACTTCATCTTTAACCTGGTGATCGCGGGTCTGGTATGCTGGAGATCGGAGCACGCCAACTTAATAACTGGCGACTACACGAGTCCCCCGATTCTTCCCTTCTGCCAACCTGGCGTCTTGTCAACACGCCTATACTGTAGCTGGATACCACGTCATCACTTCCAACTACCAGGGCGGTACAGTATGTTTTAATACTTCTTTCATTTACAATCCAAGGTTTTATATAACATAGGAAATATAAGAAAGTTAATGTTCTGTTATAATAGTTTAAAAGTATTTTAACTATCGAAAACAAGCGTATTACTTAACTAAATGTTTGAAACTTGTTCTTTCGCTATTAATTGATTGAAAAACACTTATGATATCTTTGAAAACCAATTTCATGTGTTAAAATTGTGTTTTAATATGTTAAATATTTCTTTTACAATCTTAGTCTATTAATTGATTGAAACACTTATGAATATCTTTGAAAAACAATTTCATGTGTTAAAATTATGTTTTCATATTTTTTACAATCTAAGGTCTATTAATTGATTCAATAACTTATGATACCTTTGAAAAACCATTCCATGTGCACAAATTGTATTTTGATTGTTTAATACTTCTTTTACAATCTAAGGTCTATTAACTGATTGAAACACTTATGATAGATATCTTTGAAAAACAATTTCATGTGTTAAAAATGTGTTTTGATATGTTTAATACTTCTTTTATTTACAATCCAAGGTTTTATAACGTAGGAAACTATAACAAAGTGAATGTTCTGTATAATAATATTTTAAAAGTATCGTGACTATCGAAGAGAAGCGTATTACTTAACTAAATGTTTGCAACTTTTTCTTTTCGCTATTAATTGATTGAAAACACTTATGATATCTTTGAAAACCAATTTCATGTGTTAAAATTGTGTTTTGATGTTTAATATTTCTTTTACAATCTTAGTCTATTAATTGATTGAAACACTTATGAATATCTTTGAAAAAAAAATTTAATGTGTTAAAAGTGTGTTTTCATATATTTTTTACAATCTAAGGTCTATTAATATATTCAAACATTTATGATACCTTTGAAAAACCATTTCATGTGTTGATATTGTATTTTGATATGTTTAATATTTCTCTTACAATCTAAGGTCTATTAACTGATTGAAACACTTATGATAGATATCTTTGAAAAAACTTCCGTGTGTTAAAATTGTGTTTTGATATGTTTAATACTTCTTTCATTTACAATCCAAGGTTTTATAACATAGGAAACTATAAGAAAGTGAATGTTCTGTATAATAATAGTTTAAAAGTATCTTAACTATCGAAAACAAGCGTATTACTTAACTAAATGTTTTGCAACTTGTTCTCTTCGCTATTAATTGATTGAAAACAGTTATGATATCTTTGAAAACCAAATTCATGTGTTAAAATTGTGTTTTAATATGTTTAATATTTCTTTTACAATCTTAGTCTATTAATTGATTGAAACACTTATGAATATCTTTGAAAAACAATTTCATGTATTAAAATATGTTTTCATATTTTTTTACAATCTAAGGTCTATTAATTGATTCAATAACTTATGATACCTTTGAAAAACCATTTCATGTGTTCAAATTGTATTTTGATATGTTTAATACTTCTTTTACAATCTAAGGTCTATTAACAGATTGAAACACTTATGAGAGATATCTTTGAAAACAATTTCATGTGTTAAAAATGTGTTTTGATTTGTTTAATACTTCTTTCATTTACAATCCAAGGTTTTATAACTTAGGAAACTATAACAAAGTGAATGTTTATATAATAATATTTTAAAAGTATCTTGACTATCGAAGAGAAAAGTATTACTTAACTAAATGTTTGCAACTTTTTCTTTTCGCTATTAATTGATTGAAAACACTTATGATATCTTTGAAAACCAATTTCTTGTGTAAAAATTGTGTTTATGATATGTTTATTTCTTTTACAATCTTAGTCTATTAATTGATTGAAACACTTATGAATATCTTTGAAAAAAAAAATTTAATGTGTTAAAATTGTGTTTTCATATATTTTTTACAATCTAAGGTCTATTAATTGATGGAAACTTTATGATACCTTTGCAAAACCATTTCATGTGTTCAAATTGTATTTGATATGTTTAATATTTCTTTTACAATGTAAGGTCTATTAACTGATTGAAACACTTATGATAGATATCTTTAAAAACAATTCCATGTGTTAAATTGTATTTTGATATGTTTAATACATATTTCATTTACAATCCAAGGTTTTATAACCTAGGAAATTATAACAAAGTGAATGTTCTGTATAATAATAGTTGAAAAGTATCTTAACTATCGAAGAGAAGCGTATTACTTAACTAAATGTTTTCAACTTGTTTTTTCGCTATAATTGATTGAAAACACTTATGATATCTTTGAAAACCAATTTCATGTGTTAAAATCTGTTGATATGTTTAATATTATTTTACAATCTTAGTCTATTAATTGATTGAAACACTTATGATATGATTCCAATAGCACAATATGAATGATCTTGACATTCTTAGAATCAACTTGAGTTGATATAGGTAGGCACTTTTTATAGAAATGGATCAAGGTTCTATGTTCAAGAACTCAGCAAGACTAGTACCAAAACCCAAACTCACATGGAAGATCCATGTATGTCAAATTTAATCAAAAACAGCAACTAGAAATGAAGAAGAAGCAAAGAGGATCGGTAAAAGCAAAAGGAACCGAAGCAAAACAGCAAAGAACTAAAATACCGAACCGAAAATGCAAGAACACAAGCTAAGACATGAACATAAAAGGAGAAGGAAGGAAGGAGAAGAGAAAGCTCATGAAGATGGAGGAATTGTTGGATGATCACGCCACTTAACAAGCGTATTACTTAACTAAATGTTGCAACTTGTTCTTTTCGCTATTAATTGATTGAAAACACTTATGATATCTTTGAAAACCAATTTCATGTGTTATAATTTTGTTTGATATGTTTAATATTTCTTTTACAATCTTAGTCTATTAATTGATTGAAACATTTATGAATATCTTGAAAAACAATTTCATGTGTTAAAATTGTGTTTTCATATAATTTTTACAATCTAACGTCTATTAATTGATTCAAACACTTATGATAATTTTGAAAAAACATTTCATGTGTTCAAATTGTATTTTGATATCTTTAATACTTCTTTTACAATGTAAGGTCTATTAACTGATTGAAACACTTATGATAGATATCTTTGAAAAAAAAATTTAATTTCTTAAAATTGTGTTTTGATATGTTTAATACTTCTTACATTTACAATTGAAGGTTTTATAACCTAGGAAACTATAAGAAAGTGAATGTTCTGTATAATAATAGTTTAAAAGTATCTTAACTATCGAAAAACAAGCGTATTACTTAACTAAATGTTTGCAACTTGTTCTTTTCACTATTAATTGATTGAAAACACTTATGATATCTTTGAAAACCAATTTCATGTGTTAAGATTGTGTTTTGATATGTTTAATATTTCTTTACAATCTTAGTCTATTATATGATGAAACACTTATGAATATCTTTGAAAAACAATTTCATGTGTTAAAATGTGTTTCATATATTTTTTACAATCTAAGGTCTATTAATTGATTCAAACACTTATGATACCTTTGAAAAAACCATTTCATGTGTTTAAATTGTATTTTGATATGTTTAATACTTCTTTTACAATCTAAGGTCTATTAACTGATCGAAACACTTATGATAGATATCTTGAAAAACAATTTCATGTGTTAAAATTGTGTTTTGATATGTTTAAATACTTCTTTCATTTACAATCTAAGGTTTATAACCTAGGAAACTATAAGAAAGTGAATGTTCTGTATAATAATAGTTTAAAAGTATCTTAACTATCGAAAGCAAGCGTATTACTTAACTAAATGTTTGCAACTTGTTCTTTTCGCTATTAATTGATTGAAAACACTTATGATATCTTTGAAAATCAATTTCATGTGTTAAAATTGTGTTTTGATATGTTTAATATTTCTTTTACAATCTTAGTCTATTACTTGATTGAAACACTTATGAATATCTTTGAAAAAACAATTTCATGTGTTAAAATTGTGTTTTCATATATATTTACAATCTAAGGTCTATTAATTGATTCAAACACTTATGATACCTTTGAAAAACCATTTAATGTGTTCAAATTTTATTTTATATGTTTAATACTACTTTTACAATCTAAGGTCTATTAACTGATCGAAAACACTTATGATAGATATCTTTGAAAAACAATTTCATGTGTTAAAATTGTGTTTTGATATGTTTAATATTTCTTTCATTTATAATCCAAGGTTTTATAACCTAGGAAATTATAAGAAAGTGAATGTTCCGTATAATAATAGTTTAAAAGTATCTTAACTATCGAAAACAAGCGTATTACTTAACTAAATGTTTGCAACTTGTTCTTTTCGCTATTAATTGATTGAAAACACTTATGATATCTTTGAAACCCAATTTCATGTGTTAAAATTGTGTTTTGATATGTTTAATATTTCTTTACAATCTTAGTCTATTATATGATTGAAACACTTATGAATATCTTAGAAAAACAATTTCATGTGTTAAAATTGTGTTTTCATATATTTTTTACAAACTAAGGTTTATTAATTGATTCAAACACTGATGATAGCTTTGAAAAATCATTTCATGTGTTAAAATTGTGTTTTGATATGTTTAATACTTCTTTAATTTACAATCCAAGGTTTTATAACCTCGAAACTATAAGGAAGTGAATGTTCTGTATAATAATAGTTTAAAAGTATCTTAACTATCGAAAACAAGCGTATTACTTAACTAAATGTTTGCAACTTGTTTTTTTCGCTATTAATTGATTGAAAACACTTATGATATCTTTGAAAACAAATTTCATGTGTTAAAATTTTGGTTTGATATGTTTAATATTTCTTTTACAATCTTAGTCTATTAATTGATTGAAACACTTATGAATATGTTAGAAAAACAATTTCATGTGTTAAAATTGTGTTTTCATATATTTTTTACAAACTAAGGTTTATTAATTGATTCAAACACTGATGATAGCTTTGAAAAATCATTTCATGTGTTAAAATTGTTTTGATACTTAATACTTCTTTAATTACAATCCAAGGTTTATAACTCGAACTATAAGGAAGTGATGTTTTGTATAATAATAGTTAAAGTATCTTACATCGAAAAAAACGTATACTTAACTAAATGTTTGCAACTTGTTTTTTTTCGCTATTAATTGATTGAAAACACTTATGATATCTTTGAAAACCAATTTCATGTGTTAAAATTTTGGTTTGATATGTTTAATATTTCTTTTACAATCTTAGTCTATTAATTGATTGAAACACTTATAAATATCTTTGAATAACAATTTCATGTGTTAAAATTGTGTCTTCATATATTTTTTACAATCAAAGTTTATTAATTCATTCAAACACTTATGATACCTTTGAAAAACCATTTCATGTGTTCAAATTATATTTTAATATCTTTAATACTTCTTTACAATCTAAGGTCTATTAACTGATTGAAACTCTTATGATAGATATCTTTGAAAAACAATTTCATGTGTTAAAATTGTGTTTTGATATGTTTAATACTTCTTTCATTTACAATCCAAGGTTTTATAACTTAGGAAACTATAAGAAAGTGAATGTTCTGTATAATAATAGTTTAAAAATATCTTAACTATCGAAAACAAGCGTATTACTTAACTAAATGTTTGCAACTTGTTCTTTCGCTATTAATTGATTGAAAACGCTTAGCATATCTTTGAAAACCAATTTCATGTGTTAAAATTGTGTTTTGATATGTTTAATATTTCTTTTACAATCTTAGTCTATTAATTGATTGAAACACTTATGAATATCTTTGAAAAACAATTTCATGTGTTAAAATTGTGTTTTCATATAATTTTTACAATCTAAGGTCTATTAATTGATTCAAACACTTATGATACCTTGGAAAACCATTTCATGTGTTCCAATTTATTTTGATATCTTTAATACTTCTTTTACAATCTAATGTCTATTAACTGATTGAAACACTATGATAAATATCTTTGAAAAACAATTTCATGTGTTAAAATTGTGTTTTGATATGTTTAATACTTCTTTCATTTACAATCCAAGGTTTATAATCTAGGAAACTTTAAGAAAGTGAATGTTCTGTATAATAATAGTTAAAAGTACTTAAGTATCGAAACAAGCGTATTACTTAACTAAATGTTTGCAACTTGTTCTTTTCGCTATTAATTGATTGAAAAACACTTATGATATCTTTGAAACCAATTTCATGTGTTAAAATTATGTTTTGATATGTTTATATTCTTTTACAATATAAGGTCTATTAATTGATTGAAACACTTATGAATATATTTTAAAAACAATTTCATGGTTAAAATTGTGTTTTCATATATTTTACAAACTAAGGTCTATTAATTGATTCAAAAACTTATGATACCTTTGAAAACCATTTCATGTGTTCAATGTATTTTGATATGTTTAATACTTCTTTTACAAACTAAGATCAATTAATTGATTGACACACATATTTCAGTTTTTGAAAACCAATTTCATGTGTTAAAATTCTGCTTTGATATGTTCAAATTTGTTTTACAATCTGAGCCTATTCATTGATGAAACACTTATGATATCTTTGAAAACAATTTCATGCGTAAAATTGTGTTTCATATATTTTTTTACAATTTAAGGTCTATAATGATTCAATCACTTATGATACCTTTCAAAAAGCATTCATGTGTTTACATTGTATTTTGATATGTTTAATACATCTTTACAATCTAAGGTCTATTAACTGATTGAAACATTTATATAGATATCTTTGAAAAACAATTTCATGTGTGAAAATTGTGTTTTGATATGTTAATACTTCTTTCATTTACAATCCAAGTTTTATAACTAGAAACTATAAAAAAGTGAATGTTCTGTATAATAATAGTTTAAAAGTATCTTAACTATCGAAACAATGTATCACTTCTTTTCTTTTCGCTATTAATTGATTGAAAACACTTATGATATCTTTGAAAACCAATTCATGTGTTAAAATTGTGTTTTGATATGTTTAATATTTCTTTTACAATCTTAGTCTATTAATTGATTGAAACACTATGAATATCTTTTAAAAACAACTTCATGTGTTAAATATTGTTTCATATATTTTTACAATATAAGGTCTATTAATTGATTCAAACACTTATGATACCTTTGAAAACCATTTCATGTGTTCAAATTGTATTTTGATATGTTTAATACTTCTTTTACAATCTAAGGTCTATAAACTGATTGAAACACTTATATAGATATCTTTGAGAAACAATTTCATGTGTATAAAATTGTGTTTGATATGTTTAATACTTCTTTCATTTACAATCCAAGGTTTTATAACCTAGGAAACTATAAGAAAGTGAATGTTCTGTATAATAATATGTACCGCCCTGGTAGTCGGAAGTGATGACGTCACATCAAGCTATGTATAGGCGTATTGAGAGACTCCAGGTTGGCAGAAGGGAAGGAGTCGGGAGGCTCGTGTAGTCGCCAGTTATTGGCGTGCTCCGATCTCCGATGTCCAGTTATAAGTTGGCGTGCTCCGATCTCCGATCTCCAGTTATAAGTGAAGATGAAGTCGCCAAATGTAAACCCAGGCGACCAAGTGATTAGAGATCGCCGGAGCAAGCACATCGCCGAAGATGAAGTGGGCAGATTATGAAGGCGGCCGGCGAGACCACAGGGAAGGTGTACGAAGGCACCCTAACTCGCCAATCCCTATAGAGATCGCGCTCCAAGTTAGCTATGCATTGAGCAATATCATGCATAAGTAACTTAGCCAAAGGAGAGTCAGAAGCACGACCAAGTCAAGGAGGCTCCAGATGATGGCACGTGTACAGCTGGATGCGAGCCACGTGTCCCAGATGTGTAACTGCCAGGAGAGAGAAAGTGACCAGGTATATAAGGGTTTCCCAACGAACTTCTGAGGTACGCACGTTCAGATTGTCTTCTTTACGAGTTCTTGAGTATACTGAGTAAGAGAGAACTGGTTCACGTTCCTTGAGAGAGTTCTTGAGTGTTGCTCTTAGTATTTGGTGATTCGGTCACTGACTTGGGCGTTGGAGTGCGATCGGCCGCAGCGGCGCCGCTCTGTTCTTTTGCAGGTTCTTGAGGTGGATCGTGACGAAGGACGGAGGTTGACGCGGGGCACACGTCGATCCAAGTTTGACGAGGCAAGCTCCAACGTTTTGGTCAACAGCAGGATCCTCAGGCGCCCACCGTGGGCCGTGTAAAACCTGTTCCCATCCACAGCGAGAGTTCTTGGAGGTTTTCGCATTTTCTGTGTGGTTGTGTCTGGTGCAACCATGTTCGCTGTTCATCTAGTTTCGTTCGGTGATTTCGCGTTTCTACCGTTCGTTCGGGTTTTTGTTCGGTGAAGTGAAGTTTTCTGCTGCTTACGCGAGATTTGTTCGGTGAAGATTGAGTTCTTTCGCTTGTTTGATTTTTCGAGAAGAAGCGGTGGTTTCTGGTGGAGTCGCAGGTTCTGTGGAGGTTCGCTGTGTTCTTGAGGTTCCTTGCGCAGTTTCGCGAATTTTGACCGAGTGATCGCTGAATCGATCGTCGCTGAAGAAGTGTTGTTCCATTGCACTCTGTGATTCGTCAGTTTCATGAGAAAAAATGAGAAGCAACCGTTCAAGTCCAGTTGCGCCCGTTGCTGCTGAAGGCGCCGGCGCCATGACTATGGCGCAGATGGTGGAGATTATGCGTTCGTTGCAGGCGAATGTGGAAGCCTCGCGCATAGAACAGGCGAGAATGCATGAGGACCTGGTCGCCTCTCGGGCCAGGAATGATGAGCTTAGCAAATTGACTGAGGAGCTGCGTCAAGCTCTTCAGGAGCAGCGAGGGCGTCCTATTGCTAAAGAGGTCGCGCCGTTAACGCCGCCTCGTGTTTTTCCTATGCCTTTCGCTCAGGCGATTACTGACACGCCCATTCCTGCGAGTGTGGTACCTGTTAAGGCTGTTTTTACCGGCGTGGAGGATCCTGAGGCTCATTCACCACGTTCCATACGCAGATGATGCTGTCGGGAGGGTCAGATGCCGTGTACTGCAAGATGTTTGTGAGCACACTCCAGGGAACGGCGCTGGAATGGTTTGTGAGCCTGCCTACCGGTCACATAACCAACTTCCAACAGTTCTCTAAGATTTTCGTCGAGCAGTACATTGTGAATAAGGCACCGCCCAGGGTGTCTTATGATTTGTTTGATATAAGGCAGTATCAGGGAGAGTCCCTCAGGGACTACCTGAATCGCTTTGGGGCGCAGATGGTCAGATCGCCGGCCAAAGATGAAGAAATATTGGTCTACGCATTTAAGAAGGGCGTGCTGCCGGGACCATTCTGCGAGGCATTGATCAGGGCTCACCCTGCCACGTTTTTTGAGGTCAGGCGACTTGCGGTGGCCCACATCGCCGATGAGAGTGAAGTCGCCGAGAAGAGGGGAAGCGTGGCTCCCGCTAGGCCACGCGCCCAGACCAGGATCTAGCCACAGAGGGTGCTGGAGACAGCGGCGGCCAGGAGGGATTAGAGGACTCGCCATCCTTATGATCCAAGGAAGAACAAGGGCAGGGGCCAAGGGACGCCCGCAACCAGCACGCCGGGAGTACAAGTTTGTTATGGACTGGCGACCTGATCACCATTCCCAACAATATCTGCTAGGTTGAAAGCGCCCGAGAGGTGGGCGACAAGGTGCTGGGACCAAAGCCAGACGCCTGGTGTGAGTTTCACCAAGGCTTTGCCAACCTTAGACTCATGTTTAGCTTTGGGATACCAGCTCGACGATTTGGTCAAGAGCGGGTTCCTGAATGATTATTGCTGGATAGAAGGACGGGGGGCGCGTCGAGCTCCCAACCAGCAGGTGGAGAGGCTCAGCAGCACGAGATGCCCACACGGGGAATCCACACCATTGCAGGGGGTTTCTCAGGGGTGGATGCACCGCATCACAGAGGAAGAGGTACGCGAGGTCTGTTGATGACGGTGGATATGTTTGAGACCACTCGCCAGAAGTGGACATTCATTCACCAAGCAAGATCTTCGGGACATTGTGCCTCATGACAACGATCCCATAGTCATCTCGTTGATCACGCAGGAAGAAAGGTCCACAGGGTTCTGGTGGACCAAGGAAGCTCGGCAGACGTGATGTTTCTGGCGACTTTAACACAGTTGGAGCTACCCCTTGACCAGCTGAGGCCTATGGAGGGTGTTTGTACGGTTTCGCTGGTGACCAGGTGGAGTCAGGGGGTACATAGAATTGAGGACTACGTTTACAGATGAGGCGGATTCGAGACGGAGAAAATCAAATACCTTGTTGTAAACGCTCCTTCAGATACAACATCCTGTTGGGAAGACCCACGCTCAACAGGATAGGCGCTATACCGTCGACCGGCACATGAAGGTGAAGTTGCCGTCTATGGAGGGGTGGTGATCACCATCAAATCCGATCAGAAAGAAGCGAAGAAGTGCTATGAGAATAGCCTGAAAACAAGAGATCGGTGAGTTACGTGACAACCACCCCGCCTCCTGGTGTGAAGCCCAGATCGACGCAATAGAAGAGACCGCGGAAGAACGTGGAGATGGTGGATGCTGAGCTAGGGGAAGGAACGCTGGTCTAGAGGAAGAAGAGGCGAGGATCGCCTGAGGAAGCGAGAGAGCTGGGAATCGCCAGGGCCGGTGATCGCCAGAGAGACCAGGCCAAAACCGTCGAGCAGTGGCTCGAGAGAGAGATCGGGGGAAAATCTTCAAGCTGGGAAGATCCCTGGAGGTTGAGCTCCAGGACCAGATCGCCAAGGTGATTAGAGCGGCATCTGGATGCGTTTGCATGGTCCGCTTCGGACATGCCTGGGATCGATCCCGACTTCTTGTGCCTCATTCTGGCGATGGAACTTGTGAGACCAGTGCGACAAAGGAGAACAAGTTCAACGAGGAGAGGAGGCAGGCGATTAGAGACGAACACCCAGAAGCTCTCGCTGCAGCCATATCAGGGAAGTCCGTACCCTGAATGGCTGGCAAAGTCGTGACTAGTGGAAGAAGAGTAATGGGAAATGGCGCATGTGCGTCGATTTCACTGATCTGAATAAGGCTTGTCCAAAGGATTCATATCCTTTACCAAGCATAGATGCCCTGGTGGATAGTGCTGCAGGGTGTAAGTTGTTGAGCTTCCTGGATGCCTTCTCGGGGTATAACCAGATCAAGATGCATCCCATGGATGAAGAGAAGATTGCCTTCATGACCGAGAGATCGTGCTACTGCTACAAGGTGATGCCGTTTGGGCTGAAGAACGCGGGGGCCACGTACTAGAGGTTGATGGATCGAGTACTTGCACCGATGCTGGGAAGGAATGTGCAAGCGTACGTGGATGACATGGTCGTGACCTCGCCAGAAAAAAGCAAGCACGTTGCAGACTTGGAGGAATTGTTCACGACGATCGCCAAGTTCAAGTTGAAGCTGAATCCAGAGAAATGCATCTTTGGCGTGGAGGCTGGAAAGTTCCTGGGATTTCTCTTAACTGAAAGAGGGATAGAGGCCAACCCGGACAAGTGTGCCGCCATCTTGGCGATGAGGAGCCCGGCCACTGTGAAGGAAGTACAACAGCTCACAAGTCGGATGGCCGCCCTATCTCGCTTCGTGTCAGCTAGCGGAGAGAAGGGTCATCCCTATTTTCAGTGCTTAAGGCGGAATAACAAGTTTGCCTGGACGAAGGAGTGTGAGGAAGCCTTCGTCAAGCTGAAGGAGTATCTGGCGAGCCCGCCGGTTTTGTGCAAACCGCTGGTGGGAACCCCTCTCAGGTTGTATTTTGCTGTAAGTGAGAGGGCGGTGAGTGCGGTGCTCGCCCAGGATCAAGATCAGGCTCAAAAGCCTATTTATTTTGTTAGTAAGGTGCTGCAGGGCCCAGAAACGAGATATCAGGCCCTGGAGAAGGCTGCGCTGGCTGTGGTATTTTCGGCGAGGAGGTTGCGCCACTATTTCCATAGCTTCACGATACTGGTGATGACTGACCTGCCCATCCAGAAGGTCTTGAAGAAACCCGACGTTGCGGGAAGGATGGTGAAGTGGGCAGTGGAGCTGTCAGAGTTTGACATTAAATATGAACCCCGAGGTCCGATTAAGGGGCAGATCTTCGCAGATTTCGTGGTCGAGCTCTCATCTGAGGCGACACGAGTTGAAGGGGACGACTTTCGTTGGGTGCTCTCAGTGGATGGATCGTCGAACCAGCAGGGTAGCGGTGCTGGAGTCATCTGGAGGGACCAAACGGCGTGCTGATCGAACAATCCTTGAGGTTTGCCTTCAAGGCCAGCAACAATCAAGCAGAGTATGAGGCGCTGATCGCCGGAATTTTGCTGGCCAAAGAGATGGGAGCTAGGGTGCTGATGGCAAAGAGTGACTCGCTGCTAGTCACGGGGCAAGTAACAGGCGAGTTCCAGGCCAAAGATCCACAAATGGCGGCTTACCTGGAGTATGTGCAGGAATTGAAGAGTTCCTTTGCCTCCTTTGAAGTGGTGCATGTGCCCAGAGAGCAGAATGCCCGAGCTGACTTGCTAGCTAAGCTCGCCAGTTCAGGCAAGGGGGGTAGGCAGAGGACGGTGATTCAAGAAACTCTGAAGACGTCGAGGGCATTTGTAGCAGATCACCTGGTTCTTCAGATAAGCAAGTCGACGGAAAAAGCGGCGAGGAGTCACAGATCTTTGACTCAAGAGACCTTGAGGTCGCCAAGAATAAGAGCATGTCTGGGAGAGAAGGTGAACATGACGCAGGTCTGCGCTACCCATGAGCCAGACACCTGGATAACACAGTACAAGCGGTGCCTGGCAGATGGCCTTCTCCCGCTGGATCCCACAGAGGCTAGGAAGATAAAGAAGAATTCTAGCAAGTTCACGTTGATTGATGGCGAGTTGTACAGGTTTGGGTTCACTCACCCACTCCTGGAATGTGTGCATGGTGAGAAATGTACGAGAATTATGGCAGAGCTCCATGAAGGGATATGCGGAAGCCACGTCGGGGGTCGAGCTCTGGCCGCAAGGACTCTCCGTGCAGGTTACTATTGGCCAACGATGAGAGAAGATTGCAAGAAGTATGCACAGTGTTGCAAACAATGCCAACAACACGCTGATTGGCACAAGGCACCTCCCGAGGAGTTGAAGTCGATCTATAGCCCTTGGCCGTTTCATACATGGGGAATCGACATCCTGGGACCATTCCCGCTGGCGATCAGGCAGATGAAGTACTTGGTGGTGGCGATTGAATATTTCACCAAGTGGATCGAAGCAGAACCGGTAGCCCAGATCACCGCACACAAGATCGAAGGCTTCTCGTGGAAGAACATTGTGTGCCGGTTTGGTGTGCCCAAGCGCCTGGTGTCGGACAATGGGACTCAGTTTGCAAGTCACCTGTTGAAGAAGCTGTGCGAAGGGGTGGGAATTCAACAAGTGTTTGCATCCGTCGAGCACCCTCAGACGAATGGCCAAGTAGAGTCAGCCAACCGGGTGTTGCTGAGAGGTTTGAAGAGAAGGCTAGAAAAGCCAAAGGAAGCTGGGCTGAGGAGGTACCCCGTATAGTTTGGGCGTACCACACCACCGAGCAGTCAGGAACCCATGAGACCCCGTTCAGTTTGGTCTATGGGTGCGACGCAATGATTCCAGTGGAGATCCAGGAGAGCTCGCTGAGATTCCAGAACTTCGTGGAGGAAGACTCGAATGAAGAGAGAAGGTTGAACCTGGATCTACTGGATGAGGTCAGGGAAGAGGCGAGATTAAAAGCTGAGGCGGTGAAGAGAAGGATTGAACGAAGATATAACTCGAAGGTGATGCCGAGACAGTTCAGAGAGGGCGACTTGGTGATGAGGAAAGCCCACCAGTACGAGATGGAAAATAAGCTGTCGCCCAAGTGGACGGGACCGTTCAGAATAACCGAGGCGCTCGGGAACGGCGCCTACCGCTTAGAGACATTGGAAGGAGGGGCGATTCCTCGCACTCGGAACGCCACGCACCTCAAGTTATATTACAGTTAAAACATTTGTAAGTAAAGACAAAAACGAAGTTATATTACGATGTTTCTGTTAAAACAGTTTGAAGGGGGCACTCTTTTCCTAAGGAGGGTGTTTAATGAGGCCACCCAATAAAGAAGAGTTTTCGAAGTTTGAAGTGTTTTAGATGCATGCTTGTTGTTTTCAGAAAGCTTTGAAGAAAGACCTTGTCACTTATATGTGATTTAAGGCAAGTAAAGATATATTGCATGCTTTCTAAAAGGTTTTAAGTCCTCATCGTCTTTCGGCGATCGGAGGCACCAGTTAAAAGACCTCAACGCCCTCGCGCGTTCTGAGGCGAGATAAAGACCTCCTCGCCGTCGAGCGAGTGCAGGCGAGGAAGAGTGAGAAAGTCCTCAGTGTTTCTGGGGGCGAGAAGATGTAACCCCTGGGGCAATGTAGAGGCACCAGTGAAAAAGTCCTCAGTGTTTCTGGGGGAGAGGAGATGTAACCCCTGGGGCAATGTAGAGGCACGAGTTAAAAGACCTTCTCGCCTATGAGCGAGTTCAGGCGAGTTAAAGACCTTCTCGTCGATGAGCGAGTTCAGGCGAGTTAAAGACCTTCTCGCCGATGAGCGAGTTCAGGCAAGATAAAATCCTTCTCGTCTCGAACGAGTTCAGGTATGGTGTAAAGGGTGGAAGAAGTTTGGAGGGTGGCTAAGGTAGGTTCGAAGAGAACACCTAGCCACCCGGTCTCTTGTTCTGAAGCTCAGGAGGTAGAGAAGGATCCGAAAGGCGCCTCTACCCCCAGATGAAGGAACAATGGCCAAGTTATGAAGGCAGGAAGAAGCTGACATTGCCAAGAGTCTTTGGCGACCAGGAAAAGTTCAAGCAATGGCGAGAAAGTCAAAGACCCGTTTTGATGAAGCAGATCGGGTGAGCGGTCTTAAGCCATTAGTTGAGTTGAAGTTTGTTATTTGAAGAGCGATTTTACGCTAAGGTTCATTGCCTTGAGATTACAAGTTGTTAGAGTGATTGTTATTCGAAAGACGGTGGTTCGAAGCAGCTAAGTATATGATCGCGCTTGCGAAATTACTAAGTTAATTTCTTCGAAGTAGATTGTGCGAGGAAAGTTAAAGCAGCCAAAGAAGTTGCTAAAAGAAATACAAGGACTTTATCATTAAAGTAAATATCAGTTCCAGGCACATGTACAGAAAAATAGAAAGTTCATTACAATCATATGTAAGGAGAAAGCATAAAGGTAGTGGATGGAGGGAATCAATCAGTCTTCAGCAGGAACAACCTTCCCATCCACCACCTCGTTGTTGAGGGACACCATGGTAAGATCTAGATCGGGGAACAGGCAGGCGAATTGTTCCCGGGCGGCCTCGAATCCAGCAGCAAGAATCTGGGCAGAGCTCAAGTCAAGTTCTTCGATCTGCTTCTTCAGCCCCTCGTTCTGCTGCTTCAGCTCTTCAGCTTGCTTCTTGAGTTCTTCAATGGTTTTCTGAGCTTGAAGAAGGTCTTCAGCAACCCTCTTGGATTCCGCCTGCACCTGGCCCAGTTCAGCGGCGATCTTTCCATTTTCTTTGTTGGCTACAGCAAGCTTGGCCATGGTGTCGTCTCTTTCTTTTTCCACCGTCCCCAGGAAGACCTCCTGATCGGCTGACCTTTGTTCGAGCTTCTTTACCTTGGCGGCATCAGCTTTGATCAAGGCCTCCAGGTCAGCCACTTTGACGCGATAAGGCACTAGCTTGCTCTCCAGCTCAATCTTCTCTTGAGCCAAGAGCTGCACCTTATGGCGGAGATCGGTGGCCTCCTTGCGCGCCACCCGGAGCTCGGTGCTCATGGCATCTTCTACTCGGGAGTGTTCAATCTCGGCGAGTGTCAGATTGCAGGATAACTTCTCCGCCTCAATCCTTATAGTGCTGTTCTCAGTTCGAAGGGCGAAGAGGTCATCCTGGAGCTTCCTGGTGGAACTCTCCACAGCTTTAGAGATGATGGAGGGGAAATCCTCCGCCATCATCTTCAGTTTTGCTGAAAAGGGCTCCCATACCCTTTTAACCTCAAGAGAGAGGTTTGCTGGTGGAGGCACGGGGGGGCTTGTTGTTGGTTTTCGCCGCCACCTTCTTGAGTTGGGTGTTCAGTAAGCGCTTCTTGGCGTGGTGGTGACGTCGGGGATTCAGTGATGAGGATTGGAGAATTGTGGGCACCCCATCCCCGATTGGTGCAACGTTTGCGGTTGAGGCATTTGAAGGAGGACCCCCTCCAGCTGATACATAAGGCGTGGAGGCGCTCGGGGGTCCTCCATGAAGTTAGGCTCGACGGCCTCAACCACAGGGGGCGCAGACGCCAATGGAATCGCTTGGACTGGCGAGGCGGGAGCTGGTGGAGGAAGCAATGTTGGAGGCGGAGCGGGTGTGGATGGCGGTGTTGATGTTGGAAGAGGGGGCGGAGCAGATGGTGAAGAGGGCGCCACCCTCTTCCTCTTGGTGACAAGGCCATTTTCCGTCGCCTCATCATCTTCTTCTTCTTCCTCATGGACTACTTGGGGGCTTTCCTCTTTGGTTTCCTGAGGATAAGCTTTTGCGTTGGTTGGCAGGTTGGGCCTCGGGAGGAGTTGGGCCTTGGGTGGCGATTTGCCCTGCGCAGCGGCGATCTCCACCAATGAGTTTGGCACGGTCTGGGAACCCGATGCCAACCCGTGGGTTCGGGCGAGCGCCCTCAGCTCAGCAAGTTTGCCCTGGCCCAACATACGATCTGCATAAAGCAAAGTGCATGGGTAGCTCAGAGAGAAGAATAAATGCATAAGTCAGTATGCAGCAGAAAGCAGATCAGTGGTGCAGAAAATAAAACCAAAGTCTTGTGCACAACGCACAAGACGCCCAGAAACAGTTAACAGAGATAATGCCAAAGTAAAGACTTAAACGTTGAAGTGAGTTCTAACCTATGCGAACTTCGAGTTGATCTTCGAAGAACTCGTAGGAGATGAGTGTGGTAGTGAGGAAGGTAATGTTGGCATCTGCCAACTCTTCCAGAAGAAGCATAGGTCTTTGTCCAAGGCACCCATGCTATCAGGACTTCTTGGCCTACTGAAGCTGCCTTTGGACTCTTTGTTCCCCTTGTTTACCCAATACAAGGGGAAACCATCGAGCAGAGAAGCGTCCTTGTCATTGGGGCGCACCTGGACGAACTTGCCCTTCCAGTCTTTGTAGGATTGCTGGAAGATAGAGAGGATCGACCTCCCAGCAATCCCGTTCAAGCTCACCCCAGGCGATCTCCTGGGTGCTTGGCTTCAAAAAGAAAGAGGAAGACGTCCACTGATGCGGCAGCCCCAGGTGGTCGCACATAATTGCAGGCCTCGCACGAACGCCCAGCTGTTGGGATGGAGCTGGGCGGCGGCGATGTCGAGCTCGGTAAGTAGCTCTCTTCGAAACGAGTGAAGGGAAACCTAAGTTTCACCTTCTTGAACAGAGTGGTGTATATGAGGCAGAACAACCCGCCGGTTGTTCCCCTTGTCGTCAACGCACACCGGCAAGTCGGGAGAGCAAGGTAGCACCATCATCTTCTCGTCGTGCTCCTTGTGGAATGATAAGGTGAGGCTCGTCCCCTTTCTTTAAACGAAGAACTGCCCCAGCAGAGTTTATAGAAGATGTTTCCTTCAACAAAGTCGAGGTGGCCCATGGGTACAGTTTTTGAAGTCTGGGGAAGGAACAGAGGCTCCTCCGGCGACAGGGGGAGTGGCCTGAGACAGGTTAGAGCGAGAGGGTGCAGGCCTCTCATCCTGAGAAGAAGAAGCACCAGGTGCTCGCGGTTGGTCGTGTGCTTGAGACGAAGGGTTTCGAGACGAGGGAGGAGGATTTGGGGTAATCTTTGAGCGAGCCATCTGCAAAGGAAGAAGAAAAGAAAAGGTGATCAGGGTTCGCAGAGGCTGACTCGATCGTGGAAGAAGGGTGAAAAACGAACGAACGAAGGTTCGTTGTAACGAAGCACAAAGCCCTAAGTTACGAGAAAGGAGAAATGGAAAAACAACCCACAACGTATGCACCAGACAGTTAAAGGATGATGCGAATCGGTTAAAATGCAGGAAAAACCAGCAGAAGAAGGAAAGGAAGTACCTTTTTATGATCGGGAGAGTGATGAAGGAAGTTGGTGATTCAGGAGGTTGAAGAACGTTGAGAGCTTTTGCAGAAGAAAGTTGAAGCGTCTGAGAATACGAAGAAAGTGATGGAACAGTGGAGCGAAATGGGTTTAAGGGTTTTTCGAATAAGTTTGGGAAGCGCAAACGTCAGTTGAAGGTAACCGTTGATGAAGCCACGTGTCGAGCGATGGGAGGAGTGTTTGGTGGAGCGTCAGGAAAGCAGAAAGTACAACCGCTTGGAATTCTGCGCCAGCGCCACGTAGATCGGTATTGACGTGACTCCTTTAGTCTTTTCGCTGGACAAGTCTTCGCATAAGACTGGGGGGCTTGTGTATCGCCCTGGTATTCGGGAGTGATGACGTGGCATCAAGCTACAGTATAGGCGTGTTGACGAGACGCCAGGTTGGCAGGAGGGAAGGGAGTCGGGGGCTCGTGAAATCGCCAGTTATTAAGTTGGCGTGCTCCGATCTCCAGCGTACCAGAACCGGCGGTCACTGGGTTAAAAATGAAGTCACCAGATGTAAACTCAGGCGACCAAGTGATTAGAGATCGCCGGAGCAAGCACATCGCCGAAGATGAAGGCGGTACAGACTATGAAGGCGGTCGGCGAGACCACAGGGAAGGTGCGTACGAAGGCACCCTAGCTCGCCAATCCAGTAGAGATCGCACTCCATGACAGCTATGCACTGAGTAGTATCATGCATAAGTAACTTAGCCAAAGGAGAAGTCAGAAGCAGCGCCCAAGTCAAGGAGGCTCCAGATGATGGCACGTGTACAGCTGGATGCGAGCCACGTGTCCAGATGTGTAACTGCCAGGAGAGAGAAAGTGACCAGGTATATAAGGGTTTCCCAACGAACTTCTGAGGTACGCACGTTCAGATTGTCTTCTTTACGCTTGCGAGTTCTTGAGTATATTGTGAGAGAGAGAGAACTGGTTCACGGTTCCTTGAGAGTTCTTGAGTGTTACTCTTGAAGTATTTGGTGGCTCAGTCACTGACTTGGGCGTTGGAGTGCGATCGGCCGCAGCGGCGTCGCTCTGTTCTTTTGCAGGTTCTTGAGGTGGATCGTGACGAAGGACGGGGGTTGACGCGGTGCACACGTCGATCCAAGTTTGACGAGGCAAGCTTCAACGTTCTGGTCAACAGGCAGGATCAAAGATTTTATACAATTTGCACTACGTAAAACGATTAATAGTGGTCATGATGAAGCAAGGATCAGGTGTTCGTGCGTTAATTGTTTAAATGGAAGGATACTGGATGTTAAGATAATGAGGGAGTACCTTCTGTGTGATGGGTTTCTTCGATCTTATAAACTTGGACATGACATGGTGAATTATTAAATTTACCACGTGTTTCCGTAACTGAAGAATATGTGGGTTCTACCATGGATGAAGCAGTACACGATGATGAGATGATGATCGATTGGAGGACATGATTCGTGATGTGGGAGCTGAGTTTTTGCAAAAGCGCATGGATATGAAAGTATGTCAAGATGCAGAGACTCCTTTGTATCCTGGATCAACTAACTTCACACGGTTGTCGGCGGTGTTAAGATTGATGAATTTGAAGGCAATAAACGGATGGACTGATAAAAGCTTCACGGAATTGCTCCAGCTGTTGAAGGATATGCTTCCAGAGGGAAATACTCTACCTAATCGTAATTACGAGGCCAAAAAGATTCTTTGTCCAATGGGTATGGAGTACAAAAAGATACATGCATGTCCTAATGATTGTATATTATACCGGAAAGATTTTGAATTGTTGAAAAGTTGTCCGAGGTGTGGGTTATCACGTTATAAGTTGAAAAAAAAGATGATGATTCTATTGATATGGAAAAGCATGGACCCCCAATGAAGGTTATGTGGTATCTTCCCATCATTCCAAGGATGAAGCGTTTGTTTGCAAACCCAGACGATGCTAAGAATCTTAGATGGCATGCAGATGAGAGGAAATGCGATGGCATGTACCGACATCCAGCTGATTCTATTCAATGGAAGAAATTTGATGATGACTTTCCAGATTTGGTAAAGAATCAAGAAATATCCGACTTGGTTTAGCTACAGACGGAATGAATCCGTTTGGTAATATGAGTACAAATCACAGTTCATGGCCTGTTTACTAGTTATTTACAACTTACCTCCTGGATTGTGCATGAAGCGAAAATACATGATGTTGTCTATGATGATATCCGGTCCGAAACAACCAGGGAATGATAATGTTTATCTAAGTCCCCTAATTGAAGATTTGAAGTTAATGTGGGACCAGGGTGTTGAAGTATTTGACGGATTTGCTAATGAAACTTTCAAGCTTCATGCCATGTTATTTTGCACCATCAATGACTTTCCGGCATATGGTAACTTATCAGGTTATAGTGTTAAGGGTCACAAAGCGTGTCCAATATGCGAAGAAGACACTGCTTCTCAACAATTGAAACATGGAAGGAAAACAGTATATCTTCGGCATCGGAGGTTTCTTAGAAGTCATCATCCTTACCGGAGGTTGAAAAAAGCCTTTAATGGACACCAAGAGGGTAGTGGTCCACCAACTCCATTAACCGGTGTTGAGGTTTACGAAAAGGTAAATAACATAGACCACACCTTCGGTAAGTAAAAAAAAGTCATCTGTGACAAATATTTGGAAGAAGAAATCAATCTTCTTTGATCTTCCGTACTGGTCGAGGTTAGAAGTCAGACATTGTATAGATGTAATGCATGTTGAGAAGAATGTGTGTGATAGCTTAATTGGTACACTTCTTAACATTAACGGGAAGACGAAGGATGGTCTAAATGCTCGTTTAGATTTGATTGAGATGAACATACGCGGCGAGTTGGCACCCATAGAAATGGGTAAGCGTACATATTTGCCCCCAGCCTGTTACACAATGTCAAAAGATGAAAAAATTAGTTTTTGTCAATGTCTAAAGGGTGTGAAAGTGCCACAAGGACATTCCTCAAATGTGAAGAGCCTAGTGTCAATGCAAGATTTGAAGTTAATTGGGTTGAAGTCTCATGATTGTCACATCTTGATGCAACATTGTTGTGGTAGCTATCCGTGGGATCTTACCAAAAAATGTTAGACATACCATAACCCGTTTGTGCTCATTCTTCTCTTCCATCTGTTGTAAAGTCATTGATCCCTCAAAACTAGATGAACTTCAAAATGAAATTGTTGTTATCTTGTGTGAATTGGAGATGTTTTTTCCTCCGTCTTTTTTTGACATCATGGTTCATCTAGTGGTGCATCTGGTAAGAGAGGTTAGATTGTGTGGACCAGTGTACTTAAGATGGATGTATCCTGTTGAGCGGTATATGAAAATTTTGAAAGGTTATGTGAAAAATCATTATCGTCCAGAGGCTTCAATGATTGAAAGGTACATAGCTGAAGAAAGTATTGAATTTTGTTCAGAGTACATGACAAAAGCAAATCCAATAGGTGTTCCAGCTAATTCATGGCACCACAGGCGTTCTACAAGTAAATGTTTACGTGGTGTGAATATTGTAAGCAAATCTCGATCAGAAGTCTTGCAAGCACATTTGTACATATTGAATAACACAGATGAAGTTGTACCTTACATAGAAGCTCATAAAGCCATTGTGAAGGCAAATAACCCAAGACAAGCAGAGAAATGGGTCTTGATGGAACATAATAGAACTTTCATGCCTTGGTTTAAAGATGAGGTGTTCAAGGATTCAACGGCATCAGAGACCTTGACTGGTTGGCTGCTGGATTGAAGTTTGATGTCATTCATGTACAGCGTACGAAGTGAATAATTGTATATTTTACACGAAGTCCATGGATGAAAAGAGTACAGTTCAAAATTCTGGTGTTACTCTTGAAGAGTCAATGCAGTTTTCGACTTCGAAAGATACAAATCCAGTACTTGGATCAATGGCATACTATGGGTTTATAGAAGAGATATGGGAGATTGACTACACTAAGTTTTCCGTTCCAGTTTTCAAGTGTAAATGGGTTGACAATAAAAGTGGGGTTAAAATTGATGAATCAGGATTCACACTAGTGGACTTTCGAAAGATAGGGTATCGAGATGAGCCATTTATAATGGTTCAACAAGCATCTCAGGTTTTCTACGTGAAAGATCCTACGTCAGAACATTGGTATGTCGTTTTACACGGGAAAAAACAAGGGGGCCATAGATGATATTGAAAATGGTGACCGTTCATTCACACCAATGATAATTAATAAAGATGACGATGTACTTGATGATGTACATGCAACCCGTAAAGACCACAGTGAAGGAATTTACATATGAACATTCAACCCACATGCAACATGTAAATAACATTTATAATTTTATGTATTTTTTTATATGATTTTAATTCGATGCAGATTAACTAATGTTTGTTACCTAATTTTTTTAACAGAGACATGGATGACGAGGCAGCCAAGGACCTACTAGATTGAAGCGTCTCGCATTGAGACGTGCTGCTGGTGAGAAGACACATGTTGACATTGACGTCAACACTGGAGTGGCTTTTGGTCCTAAGCAGATGAGTTTATGAGCTATCTTGGAGTTGTTTCTCGTGAGAGGCTCTCCATTTTGATTAATTCATGGGATGAGGTTCAGAGGTGATCGGAACATGATCTGGGAGGATGTTCTGGTAAGCTTTACATTATTGTTAATATAATGCTTTTTAATATTCATTGATTAATTTTAATTTGTGATGTTATTTTGCAGGCAAACTTTGAATTCCTGATGTGGAACCGCTTCGATCAAAGATTATATCCAATATCACTTAAATTTCGTACCTTTAAGTCAAGACTGACTTCGAGATACATTTTTGGCGACCTTAAAGACGAAAATCCATGTTTAAAGTACAACATATTGATGAAGAGACATGGCGTCTTTTTAAAGAAAGCCGTGAAAATGAGGCTTGGATGGTAAGTGAAGTAACTTTTTTTTATATAACATTAATAAGTTTATCTTATTTACTTCAGTTTGTTTATTTCAATTATGACAGGATCGTCGGAAGAAAGCTCAAGAGATAGCTTTGAAGAATCTTACCCCGCACGTTATGTCTCGTTCGGGGTATCGAAAACTTGAGCAAACACTGATGGTGGAAAAGGAGAAATCTAACAGGGGACGTTGTCTGAGAATGTGGAAACAGGGGTCACTTCTCCTCCATCACCACCTTTTCGCCATGTAAAATGGAAGAGGGCCCGAATTAAAAAGTCGGGTGCACCAAGTTCTGAGCAATCCGGGGTTATAATCGAAAAAATTGTAAGTTATTTTTGTTATTTTCATTTTTTTAAAGCATTAATTATATTAAAATATGATTTTTGTGTACTCTTGCAGGATTCCTTGGAATCCGACGGTAATTTGTTGCTGAAGGTCGTCACGATATCCTGGTTGAAGCAATTGGACGACCTGAACACTCTGGTCGTGTTCGTGCAGCTGGACAAGGGGTCGGAATTAAACTATATTTTGGAGTTTCAGAACGACATCATCCTCCTCCTCCAAGAAGAGAAACTCAAATGAAGACTAAGATACGTGAAAAATAATGGAGGAGATGAGAAAGGAGACTGATTTGATGGCTAGAGATGAAAGGAGAATGATCGAATGCGACAAGAGTTTCTATCGCAACAATTTGTGCTGAGCCGATTGAACCCCTTGTTAGTCCCACTCCCAAGAGCACAAAGGGGAGTTGTGCGGCTCCTCCAACATCAGGGGATGATATTGGGCAGACAGAGGATTGTGAGCTACTGGTAGCGGCAAACTTCCTCGGGTGGTGGCCTTGGAAAAGTCTATAAAAACGCCACCACCTTACATAACGTTCCTCTCTCCCCTGATGTGGCGAAGGTAACAGTTGAAAAAGTACGATTTCCTGATGCTCGTGTTCCACTACCTTCAGATGAGGTAACCACTGTGGCCGATGCATTTCAGACATTCGTTGCCTGGCCCAGAGAGCTCATTCGATCTATGCCCGAACCTCATGTAATAATTTCATTTCATTATATTATTTTTTATTTATATTTATATATTACATATAATTTAATACAAATGTTTTTATCTTGTAGAAACCTTTTCAACCAAGTCCGGAAAAGAAGCGTGAGGTTCCAGTTGACGATCCTATAGCTTCCTACGTCTCATTGCTAGTCAGATTGGCAATGATCCTTTTCCAGTTCCGTGGGATAATACATTTTTTCAAATAAACACTGAACTGCCACTGATGTACAACACAGATTTATCAGAATTTATATCTGGGAACAGGAGCTCAATATAAGTATAATTCAATTTTTTATGATGTAAGTATCTTTACCTATTATTCAATTTACTTTATGTTAAATTATTATTGATTATGCTTTAACTAAAAACTTGTAGGTTTTTGCATAGAGTCTGTATCACTGAGGGGAAGGAAAATATGTATGGATTCTTAGATCCTGCATATACTAATCCCGTTGGACCAAACTCAACTGAGACTCAAGCATACATCACTAACACCCTGGAAAAAGAGGGAAAACAAATTTATTTATGCCCTTATTAATGAGTAAGTTTAATTATATGTCATCAATTATATTATTTCATGTTTTAAATATTTACTAACTCTTTTCATGATGATATAGGCATCATTGGCAGTTACTTGTCTTATCAATGGTTGATAAGACTGTTGTGTGGTTCTGTTCCCTACACAAGAAGATCCCACAAAATTTAAGGATATCATTGATACGTAAGTATAGTATAAACTTAACTTTGTATATGTTACTAATTAACCATCTACTAACGAGGTTTTTTGTATTAACCAGTTCATGGCGTGGATATAACATCCTAAAAGGTCGATATACTAACTTTTACTTTTTATTGAATTATAGTGTAATAAACAACCAGGAAGCTATGAGTGTGGCTATTACGTTATGCAATGGATGATTACCATTGTAAGACTAGGCATTAAAAGTGGTTGGAAAGAGGTAACATGATATGTTAAATTATTTTTGTAATTCTTGAACATATATGTATCTTAAAACTAATTTATGTCAACTATATTTTGAAATGCAGTTCTTCACGGAAGAAGTACCAATGAGTTTGAAAGCCATAGCATATGTGAGACATTCTTGGTCCACATATTTCACAAATTTTTATAACTTTAGGATAGTTGATCAATAGTGTAGGGATTATATGTAATTTGATTAGTGTTTGTAATGTACATTTTGATCAATATATATTTGATTCTCTAAATTTGTCTGAATTTATGTATTCATCTGACTGGGTATATATAATTGAACAGGTTAATTTATATGGGAATTAGCACTAAACAGATTGCACTAAAAAAACCAATATTTACAAGGGCGGCTATTTACCAAATCCACACTTATAAATCCATCGCAGGATTTACAAGTGTGGCTATTACCATAGCCGCACTCGTAAATACATTACCCTAAACCGCTAACCCCGATTCAAAAGCATATACAAGTGCGGCTACCAGAAATAGACGCCCTTATAAATAGTATTTACATATGCGGCTATAGAGCCGCACTTGTATCTCTTCGATTTATGAATGCGTGTTGATCAAATGCGGCTCTATAGCGGCCCTTGTAAATGTAAAATAGCCACCATTGTTTAGCCTTTCTGCATTAGTGCAGGAACCTTCCAATGTATATAAG
>NW_027174200.1:0-26780 GCF_000499845.2 Phaseolus vulgaris | reverse complement strand
TCCTTTCTAGACTTTCAAAAAAGCTTATATACCTTGGGTTTCAGTGCTACTGCCACGTATCACTCATGACTTAAGCGCAACTCCACGTGGAAGGCCTTACGACGCTGTAACCTAACTTAAGGAAATCCTAGCGCGTAAGTCTTCCCTCTTCGAAGTGCATCCGGCGCAGGGGTGACTACCTGGTGCCAACTCATGCGCCCCAGCCCTTAGTCACTCGCCCTGGAGTATTCAGCCTTCCTCTCGCACCATGCACGTAGAGTACCCCTGGGACGTGGCCCTCTCCCGGGTCGTATCTGTCCCAGCGATTCTCCAAAGGTGGCGTGGACCGCCACGTCCTACCCCATGCTGATGGTACTTCACGAGTGCATGGGTACTGAGGCCTCTCGTGATGTTGCCCCCTCCACGGTCTTCCCTACCGTGGGTATCGGGGGGTGGCACCATCTGGCCCAACGCACGCTCTCGGGATAACGGGTAACGCCTTTGAGGTGGGCGATGCCTAAGCCTGCTGACACCCAAAGTTGACGACGCCCATACCTGGCGACTCCCAAGCCGGTCAACATTAACATTCCTCCTTGGAACCCCCTTGGTGGGTCTCATCGTATGTTTGACTTTGGTCAACGCCCGAGGACGGGTCGGTACAAGTATGTTTAGTTTTATTTATTTATTTGCATATGCTAATGATTATTTCTTATATATTTGTATTTTTTTATTTACAATTAGACACACATTATATATATATATATAATTTTAATATATATATATATATTATTTTATATATAATAGTAAAGGAAAATGTGTCAATTAAATCAACAAAATTTTTTGGAGCGGAATGGAACAATTTTTGTAGGTTAATGATTTCAAAGAAAATGATAAAATTGATTTTGAAGCGAGGTTAACATGCCAAATAATTAAATTCAAGTTATTCGCCTTTTAGGATGAATCCTCTTATAACATATCTTTATGCATTGTTTTATAATTTTAGTATGTTTAATTTTTTTATTTATTCATACATGCTATTGTTCATTTTTTATATAAAAATATTTGATTTTGTACCGTCCGTCCCCGGGCGTTGACCAAAGTCAAAGTCAAAGTCAAAGTCAAACATATGGTGGGACCCATCCAGGGAGGAAAGTCAACAGGTTGACCGCTTAAGGCGTCGCTAGGTGTAGGCGTCGCCAAGTTAAGGCGCCGCCAAGATAAGGCGTCGCCAAGATGAGGCGTCGCAAGGATGAGGCGTCGCCAGAATAAGGGCATCGACAGTGTCACACCGATACCCACGGGTAGGAAAGACCCGTGGAGGGGCGACATCACGAGAGGCCTCAGTACCTCAGAGCAGTAAGAGACAGGTGGCTTCAAGGCCATAGTTCTAGTACCCCTGGGACAGATACGACCCATGAGAGGGCACGCCCAAGGGCGAACCATGTGCATGGTAGGAGAGGAAGGTAGATACACTCTCAGGGCGAGTGACTAGAGGTTGGCGCGGATGAGTTGGCACCCAGAAAGTCACCCCTTGCGCCAGATGCTCTTCGAGAAAGGAGGACTTACACGATGGATTATCCCTAAGTTGGGTTACAGCGCTGTAAGGCCCTCCACGTAGAATAGCGATCAAGTCAGAAGAACACAGGGCAAGTAAGTACTAAATCATAAGTTCGTTTCCCGGTTTTCCTGAGTTTCTACCGTTAGTTTGCATTTTCGTTCGGTTTTTCACCGGAGAATTTCAAGAATCATCGTCAAAGTTCAAAGTTCTTCAAGAAACCGCAGATGATGAGGTCCACAAGGCAAGGTTCGACACGCGCAGAGAGCGAAGAGATGACCATGCAGTAGGTCATGGTATGATGCAGGGATTGCAAGAAGCAATGGCAGCGCGAAGGCTGAGCAAGAGCGCATGCAGGCGGATCTCGCGGCGTCTCAGGCGAGAAATGAGGACTATGTCGCATGAATGAGGAGTTTGCGCCGCGGGTGGCGCAACCACACAGGGCTACACGATGGAGATGAGCTCGAGGGTTCCACCCACCAAGGGAGTTCTCTACGCCGCTCTCGTAGCCGATTCTGGAGACGATGATCCCCAACACATTCGTGGGGCCAAGGTGACTTCATAGGGATGGAGGACCCTGAAGCGCATCTCACTGCGTTCCACACGCAAATGATGTGGTAAGCCGGCTCTGACGCCGTAAAGTGCAAGCTCTTCATGAGCACTTTGACTAGGATGGCCATGGACTGGTTCATTAGTCTTCCAAATGGCCCTATCACTCCTTCGCACAGCTCTCACAGCTGTTCAGGGAGTAGTGTTCTGGCCGGTTGATCGGGATCGTCTTTGCGCATGGATTGTCCTTGCGAGCTAGGGCACATCCGTTTGCTCCGTTCTAAGACACCTGAAAAGAGAAGTGAACAAAAGGCCGCCCTCGCGGCCGTTTGCACTCCGACGATCAAGTCAGCTAGCGAGAAACATCAAAAAAACTGCACTAAATGACTGAAACTGTGTGACTAGAACTGTGTTGCCCTAATTACCTTGTGCTCACTGTGAGTGTGCCGCGAAGACAACTAGGGTTTTCTCTTTGTATCTCTGTGTATTAGGCTAAAACTCGGTCCTCTTCAAATGCCCCAAGGTCCCTTTTTATACACCTCTAATTTTTAAAGCGCGTTAAAGCGCATTGAAGGCGTATCAAAACATTCCTTGGAACATTCGAATCTTAACTGAATTAACGCGTACCTTGGCAAACTTTCCCTGAAACTTTTAATGAGCACGTGGGTATTGCCACGTACCCTTTTGACTTGATTGTTTATTCTGTGCAGAGGGTCCTACAGCGCCGCCACCCAACTTAGGGTTTTTCCATCGTGTGAGCCCTCTTTTCTGCGAAGTGCTTCTGTCACATGGGTTGACTTTTTGAGTGCCAACTCATGCGCCCCAGTCACTAGTCACTCGCCCTGGGGGTGTATCTACCTTTCTCTCGTATCATGCATGTGGTTCTCCCCTGGTCGTGGCTCTTTCATGGTCGTATCTGTCCCAGGGTCTCCCAGCAGTGGCGTGGATACTTCACGAGTCAGGTTTACCCCCTACTGGTACTAGAACTTATGGCCTTGAAGCCACCTTTCTTTTCTCCTTGCTGCTGTTCTGAACTGTCGAGGCCCAAAGCCTCCTTGCGATGTCTTGGCTTGGCGATGCTTTAACCTGGCGGTACCCTTGCTTGGCGATGCCTCTCTTGGGCGATGCCTTTCTTGGGCGACGCCTCTCTTGGTCGACGCCTCACTTAGGCGATGCCTCAGCGAGGCGATGACTCGAGCGGTCAACCTGTTGACTTTCTTCCATGGGTCCCTGGAGGTGTTCCACCATGTGTTGACTTTGACCTTTGCTCAACGCCCGGGGACGGGACGGTACAAGTAGTATCTAGTAAACAGGGCTCCACCACCGGTCTCGTAGGACCTGTTCGATGTAAAGCAGTACCAAGGGGAGACCCTCAAGGAATACATCAATCGCTTTGGAGCGCAGGTGGTGAAGGTTGGCACCACAGAGGAGCCTATGATCGTCTACGCGTTCATGAAAGGAATGTGCCCTGGGCCCTTCTGTGAGTCGATCATACGAAACCGCCCCAAGACCTTTGCTAAGATAAGGCGTCGCGCGGTGGAACACATCGCCTCTAAAGGTGAGGTGTGTGAGAAACGCACAAGTGTCGCACTCGCACGCCCAAGAACGCAGTCGCGTGCACAACCCGCTAGGGTCCATGAGGCCGCAACAGGGAGAAAGAACCAAGACAGGAAACGCCCATACGAGGCAAGGAGGCCTCAGGCAAGGGGGACAGGCAGGTGAGGAGTAGAAATAGGCCGTTAAGGCACAATTTCATGATGGAGCTGAAGGATCTTATTGTTGTGCCCATCATAGCTGACAGGTTGAGGCCACCAGTGAAGTCTGACAAGGTGTTGGGGCCTCGTAAAGACTCATGGTGGGAGTTCCACGAGGCGTTTGGGCACCATATCAATAACTTCTTGGCGCTGGGACATCTGCTGGATGAGCTCGTGAAGAATGGCGTTCTCAAGGATTATCTTGCTGGGCCTGCTATGACCATAGCCCTAGCAGTGCCAGAGGAGGATCAGGCGCATGAAATACCAATCCATGGAGAAGTGCACACCATCTCTGGTGGCTTTTCTGGAGGAGGACCCACTGCCTCTCAGCACAAGAGGTATGTGAGGTCAGTGAACTCAGTTGCTGAGGAGGGATCGGACAATCAATGGGAGTCAGACCTTGTGTTCATAAAGGCTGACCTACGAGATGTTGTCCACATGACAATGACCCCGTGGTCATTTCGGTTGTCACGGCTAGGAGAAAGGTGCATAGGGTTCTCGTCGACCAGGGCAATTCTGCAGATGTCATGTTTTGGTCGACGTTCAATAAGTTGCAGTTGTCCCCTGACTTTCTAAGGCCCTACATTGGATGCTTGTACGAGTTCACAGGGGACCAAGTTGAGGTGTGTGGCTACCTGGAGCTGAGGACAACGTTTACTGATGGAACGGCGTCGCGTACCGAAAGCATCCGGTATCTAGTCATGAATGCCAATTCAGCCTACAACATCTTGTTGGGAAGACCAGCACTGAATAGGATAAGAGCAGTGGCCTCCACGCGCCACATGAAGATGAAGCTGCCAGATCTTAGTGGCAAGGTAATTGTGATCAAATCTGATCAAGAGGAGGCCCGGAAATGCTATGAAAATAGCTTGAAGACAAAGAGAGGCGTGTTCATGGTGCTTGAACGATCACCCGTTTCGGATACGCCAATGGAGGTAGAGCCCTTGGAAGAGGCGACGCCCGCGGAGTCGACGCCTGTTGAGGCCTCACACGCGGAGGCGTCGCCCAAGGAAGATGCGCCCTTAGAAGAAGCACATGAAGAGGCCTCGCCCATGGAAGAAGCGTCAGAGGAGGCGACGCTCGAAGCACCCGATAGGGCGACGCCTATAGAAGAAGATCACAGAAATGAGTCTCGTGCAGAAAGCGTGCGGGATAGGCGACCCCAACCAGTGGACAACGTGGTAGAGAGGCAGATTGGTGGCAAGATATTCAAGCTGGGGCGTTTGTTAAGCCAAGAAGAACAAGACGAAGTGGCTGCGGTGATCTCGCGCCATTTAGATGCGTTTGCATGGACCGCCTCAGACATGCCAAGCATCGACCCAGATTTTTTGTGCCACCATCTCACCATGGACGCCAAGGTTCACCCTGTACGACAGAGAATGAGGAAGTTCAACGAAGAGAGGTGCCTCGTCGTGAAAGAAGAAACGCAGAAATTGCTAAGTGTTGGACACATCAGGGAGATACAATACCCTGAGTGGCTGGCCAACGTCGTCATGGTGAAGAAGGCGAACGGAGAGTGGAGAATGTGCGTCGACTTCACGGACTTAAACAAGGCGTGCCCTAAAGATTCGTACCTCTTACCTAGCATCGACGCATTGGTGGATAGCGCCTCAGGGTGCAAGATGCTGAGTTTCTTAGACGCATTTTCGGGGTACAATCAGATAAAAATGCATCCAAGGGACGAGAGCAAAACGACGTTCATGACAGAGACGTCCAGTTACTGTTACAAGGTGATGCCATTTGGGCTGAAGAACGCAGGCGCCACTTACCAGAGACTAATGGACAAGGTCCTTGCACCCATGCTGGGAAGGAACATGCACGCCTATGTTGATAACATGGTGATGACCTCTCAGGAAAGAGGGCGACACCCAGCTGACCTGGAAGAGCTGTTCGCCACAATAGCCAAATACCGCCTCAAGTTAAACCCGGAGAAATGCGTTTTGGCGTCGAGGCGGGAAAGTTCTTGGGATTTATGCTCACTAAGAGGGGAATAGAGGTGAATCCTGATAAGTGCGCAGCCATCATCGCCTTGAGGAGCCCAACGTCAGTGAAAGAAGTGCAGCAGCTGACTGGGCGGATGGCAGCTTTGTCAAGGTTCGTATTTGCTGGAGGTGAGAAGGGGCACCCCTACTTTCAGTGCCTCAAGAGGAATAGCCGTTTTGCATGGACAGATGAGTGTGAAGCAGCATTCCTCAAGTTGAAGGAGTACTTGGCGATGCCACCTGTGCTTTGCAAACCACAGGTGGGCATCCCCCTTCGTTTGTACTTCACTGTGATTGAGTGGGCTATCAGTTATGTGTTGGTCCAGGAGCAGGATCAAATGCAGAGGCTCATCTACTCTGTAAGCAAGGCTTTGCAAGGCCCAGAGTCGAGATACCAGTCGCTGGAGAAGGCGGCATTGGCAGTAGTGTTCTCCGCCAGGAGGCTCCGCCACTATTTTCACAGTTTCACAGTAGTGGTGATGACAAACCTTCCTATTCAGAAAGTGTTTCAAAAGCCAGATGTAGCTGGAAGGATGGTTCACTGGGCAATGGAGCTGTCAGAGTTTGATATCCAGTATGAACCCAGGGGGTCCATCAAAGGGCAAGTCTACGCAGATTTCGTGGCAGAGCTCTCACCAGGAGGAGGCCCTCAAGAGGTGGAGTTAGGATCACAATGGATGCTCTCATTGGATGGGTCCTCCAATCAATAGGGGAGTGATCTTGGAGGGGCCTAACGGGGTGTTGATCGAGCAAGCCTTACGCTTCGCCTTCAAAGCAAGCAATAACCAAGTTGAGTACGAGGCGCTGATTGCTGGAATGCTCTTGGTCAAGGAGATGGGCGCCCAAAGCCTCTTGGCGAAGAGTGATTCACAGTTGGTCACAGGGCAAGTGACTGGGGAGTATCAGGCAAAGGATCCACAGATGGCAGCATATCTGAAGAATGTCCAAGTATTGAAAGGAGCTTTGGCCGCTTTTGAGTTGGTGCATGTCCCAAGGGAGCAAAATGCCAGAGCTGACCTGCTCGCCAAGCTGGCCAGCTCAGGCAAGGGGGGAAGGCAGAGGACAGTCATCCAAGAGACGCTCAAAACGCCGCGAAAGTTTGTGGCAGACAACAGGGTGGACGTTCTTCACATTAGCGCAGCAAGAGGAAAGTCAAGGAGCCATCGCTCTTTGATTCAAGATACGGCGAGGACACCCCGCATCAGCACCTGTGCGGCCTCACCCGAAAGAGAGAAATGTGTACAAGTATGTGCCTTGGAAGAGGGCGACACGTGGATGACGCCTTATAGGCGATACATTGCATATGGGACTCTCTCAGCAGAGCCTGAAGAGGGAAAGAGGATAAGAAGAACTCTGCAAGGTACACTCTCGTTGATGGAGTGCTATTTAGGCATGGGTTCACGCACCCAATTCTGACATGTGTGAGTGGCGACGAGTGTACGAGGATCATGTCAGAGCTTCACGAGGGGATTTAAGGAAGCAACGTGGGGGGAAGATCAAGGTGATTCGCGCAGGGTTTTATTGGCCATCAGTGAGGGAAGATTGTGTAAGATACGCCCAGCGATGCAAGCAATGCCAAATGCATGCAAATTGGCATAAGGCACCTCCAGAGGAACTGAGATCGATTTACAGCCAATGGCCCTTCCACACATGGGGAATCGATATTCTGGGGCCTTTCCCTCTGGCGATAAGGCAGATGAAGTATTTCATAGTCGCCATCGAGTACTTCACGAAGTGGATAGAGGCAGAACCAGTGGCACAGATCACTGCGCACAAGGTACAACACTTTGTTTGGAAGAACATCGTGTGTCATTTCGGGGTGCCAAGACGTCTCATCTCAGATAATGGCACTCAGTTCGCGAGCCAACAGTTGGGGAAGCTGTGTGCAGAAGTGGGAATCAAGCAGGTGTTCGCATCATTCGAACACCCCTAGACGAATGGGCAGGTAGAGTCAGCAAATAGAGTTTTGCTGATAGAGCTGAAGCGAAGACTAGAGAAAGCTAAAGGGGCGTGGGCAGAAGAAGTGCCAAGGATTGTGTGGGCTTACCACACCACGCCTCAATCTTCCACCATGGAGACGCCTTTCAGCCTAGTATACGGGTCAGACGCCATGATCCCAGTAGAGATCCATGAGAGTTCTCCACGTTTCCTAAGCATCGTGGCAGAAGAATCCAACGAAGAAAGGAAGTTAAATCTAGACTTGTTAGACGAGGACAGGGAGGAAGCGAGGATAAAGGCTGAAGCTGTGAAGAGGAGAGTGGAACATCAGTATAGCTCTAAGGTAAAGTTGCGGCAGTTCCAAGTAGCTGACTTGGTCATGCGGAAGGCTCATCCTTATGAGTTGGAGAACAAGTTGTCCCCCAAGTGGACCGGACCCTTCAGAATAACCGAAGCCAAGGGAAATGGTTCGTACAAGTTAGAAACTCTAGAAGGGGGCCCCATTCCACGCAGCTGGAATGCGGCCAACTTCAAATTTATTTCAGTTGAAGAATTATGAAGTACACAGTTGTAAAGGGGACACTCTTTTTCCCTCTCGGGGGTTTTTTAATGAGGTCACCCAAGTAAAAAAGAAGTTCAAGAAAACTTTGTCTCAACTTTTCCATCTCACGCAATGTAAGAGCAAAGATTAAGAAACAAAAAGACAAAGGATCAAGGCGTCGCCAGGCATAGGCGTCGCCAGGCGTAGGCGTCGTCAGGATGAGGCGTAGGCGTCGCCAGGATGAGGCGTCGCCAGGTGAAGGCATCGCCAGATAGGGGAGCAAGCGTGAAATTTAATGCAAGTAGCGGGAGCACAAGCTCACGCCCCAGGCGTCAAGTCAAAGGGTACGCTCAGTATAAGTTAAAATCCGGGCGTCTAGTCCCTGAGCAGGGGTTAAGGGATTCCTTCGGGACGCCCCGTCCTCAGGTGAGAACGGCTAGCCCCGGTGTCTGATGTTTAGACACCTCGCAAGGAAGTGGCAGGCGGCGTTTCCTTCGAGCGTGGGCATCCATCAGGCAGTAAGAAGTTTCGGAGCAGGGGAGAACTAGGTCACTTGGTGCAGATACACGCAGCTAAGGAGAAGCGCCATCCTTCGGGAAACCTTCTCCTTAAGCGTAATCACCAAAATCCATGGTCATCTTGGTGTTTAGACACACCAGGGACGATACGTGATGTTTCCAATGCGCCTCTCCCTCGGCGTGGGCGCCAAGAACACTGACTGCCTTGGTGTTTTCAGACACCCTAAGGACGAAACGGCACTACCCCCGGGCATGCCTCTCCCCAGGCGTGGGCACCAAGCGCGCAGAGGTAAGGGCAAAGTTGCTTAGGTGTTTAGACACCCCGTGGACGATATGGCGCTGCTATAATAGGCCTCTCCACGGGTGTGGGCACCAGAAGCGTGACTTTGTCCCAAGTGTTTAGACACGCTGAGGACGATACGACCTCGCGTCCAACAGGTCTCTCCTCGAGCGTGGACACCCAGTACAGATAAGATAAGCCCTCCTCGCCTTCGAGCGATGTCGAGGCCACAGAGGAAGAGATAAAGCCCTCCCTCGCCCTTGGGCGATGTCGAGGCCATAGAAGATACGAGACCCTTTCTCATCCTAAGTGATGACAAAGCTAGCAATACCTTTGGCAGTAAGCGCCTTGGGATTCAAGAAAGTGAAGAGCAAGTTGAAACTTTTGCAAATTGTAAAGACAAAAGCAGATCGAAGAGTAATAAGAACAAGGGTGATGATGAAACACGAAGTTAAGTCCTCCTATGCCTTTGGGCGACGACGAGGCAGGCGACGCCTTCATGAGGAAGATTCCTCGCAGATACGAAGGCCAAGTGAAGTTTGAAGCGAAAAAATCGAGAGAAGGGTATGCATCACGACTCAGAAAGAGAGAGTAAGAAAGAAAGAGTAAGAAAGAAAGTCACGTGCTACCTAGAGAGTTAAAGGCAAAGCGACGAAGAGACACATCGGAGTTAAAACGCCAGTTACACCTTTGATATAGTAAAGAAATCAAAAACAGATAAAGGCGAGAAGGTAAAGGCGAGCGAGAATGAAAAGATAAGAGTCGAATGACAGTTAAATAAATGAAGTTAGATGTCAGAATTACAGATAAAGTTCAAATATTGCAAATACAAATTTACAAGCAAGATGGAAATCTATTAAGTGTGGATTCATTCCCCAAGGTCGATGGGCACCACCTTCCCATCGACGATCTGGTTGCCAGGGTCACAATTGGAGGTGTCAATCCCCAGGTTTTCGCACGTAGCCTGGGCCAGAGCTTCTTTAAATCCCTCCTCAAATGTGCCCGCCATGTCGTCGATGAGTTCCTGGTTGGACTTCTCCAATTCCTCAATCTTGGAGTTTTGGGAGGCTAGCTGCTTGTCCAGTAATTCCTTCTCCACTTTGTTGAAGATGGATGAAGCCTCTTCTCTACCTAGTGTTGTGTGTGTTTGATGTAGAAAATAGCTAGTTTGCCTTGAAGTTTGTAATAGGTTTAGATGATCTTGTATGTAGGCTTGTAATTGTGTGAGGTTGCCTTTTGCTACATGATCTATCCTAGATGCCTAACCAAGCCTAGATCAAGCACATGATGTGGTTAAATGGTTTTTGAAAAGCTTTTAAAAGTGCTCTTAAAAGATTTAAATCAGTACAAAAATAAATCTGTTTTATGGAGAAAGAATCGATTTATTTCTTCTCTGTTAAAAGGCTTTTCTAAAATTTTGTTAGGGCATCACAGGTAAAGCTTAGTTCGTTATTTCAGTTAAGCTGAGCTGACCTGTTTGTTATCTTTTAATCTGTTTCTCTGTGAAAGAACAGGTTTATTCTTTGGTCAGCTGAAAGGTTTTTCGAAAGTTAGTTAGGGCACCAAAGGTACAACTCAGACAGTTATTTCAGTTAGCTGAGTTGGCAGTTTTCACAAAATAAATCTGTTAAGTTTAAAACTGAATCTGTTGTTTTCATAACAGCTTTTCAACTGTTTTTTGAAAAGAAGTTTGAAACTGTTTTCTATATAAAGAAAAGCCTCTCTCACATGAAAGGATGCTGAGCAATTACGTTTTTGACAGAGATCAAACATTTTCTATGTGAGAAGAAGGATTGAAAGGTTTTTGAAAGGTTTTCCAAAGGAATTTTCAAGTGTGCTTGTTCTAGGAAACCTTTGATCTTGGTGAAGGTGCTGGTGCAGTTCTGCAGCAAATTGAACTACTGGTTTTGAGTTCTTGCATCTTCTTTTCAGGTGTAATCTTTCTTTTATTCTGGTTTGTAAAGGTGTTAGTGTTAGTCACTCCTTGATAGGGTTTCTTGGAGTGCAAGGTGTGCTGAAATAGGGTTTTTCAGCATTGGTTGTATTGTTCTTGTAGTGTTCAAGAACTGCTGTGTTTGTAAGTGATTGGTACTGTTTTTAGTGGATTCCACCTTGGGGTAAGGTGAGACTGGACGTAGCTCTGTATGAGTGAACCAGTATAAAAACTTGCGTGCCTTTTCTTCTCATCCCTGCACTCATTTCTGGTTTTGATTAATTTTGTCAAGAACTAAATCTGTTCTTTTGAATTGAATCTGTTAATTCTGGGTTTAAGTAAAAACTGTTCTTCCTTATTTGTTAAAGCTCTCTAATCACAAACAAGGCTGTTGTATATGATGTTTTAAGTGATCTGTGAACAAACAGTCTATTCATTAAAATATGAGAAAGAGTCATTCTCCTTAAAACCTTGTGTTGAGTGAATTTGTTTGATTTCTAAGCATAGTTGTATCCTTCATCCTCATAATATCCAGCTGATCTGATTCTGTTATAATCCTCTGTTGATCACAATTTTATATTGAACAAATTCAAATTGTGCTAGACTGCTCTGAAGAATTGTACCGTCCCGTATCCGGGCGTTGACAAAGTCAAGGTCAAAGTCAACATCTGGACTCAAAGTCAACATAAGGCGTCGCCTAGGTGAAGAAACGCCAAGTGCCAGCGTCGCCACGAGGAAGCGTCGCCAAGGCAGGGCGTCGCCTAGGTGAAGGCGTCGCCCAACCAGGGCGTCGCCAAGATTAAATATCACTGAGACAAGGCGATCACAGTGTGGTTCCCCGATACCCATGGGTAGGAAAGACCATGGAGGGAGCGACGCCGTGAGAAGGCCTCAAGTCCCGATAAATCCGGAGTAGTGATGAAGAGAAGATAAAGGTGGCTTCAAGGCTATAGTGGTAGCACCAGCGTAGGGCAACCTGACTCGTGAAGTACCCCTGTCGCCCCAGAAACGCCTTTGGGACAGATACGACTCAAGAGGAGGGTCACGCCCAGGGTAGCCAGGCGCAGGGTACGAGAGGAAGGCAGATACGCTCTCAAAGTGAGTGACTAGATGATTGGGGGCATGAGTTGGCACCCAAAAAGTCACCCCTTGCGCAGTAGCACTCCCAAGCAGGAGGACTCACGCGAAGAAACGTCCTCCAGATGGGGTCAGAATAGAAACACCATTTAGTCAGGTACCAGGTAATTAAAGTCATTTAATACAGTTTCTGTTTCGAGCGTTTAAGGTCCTATAAAGGCTCCCAAGCGTTTCAACGTCTTAAATGCGCTACGTTTTCTAATTAGACGTGCTAATTAAATGCGTTACGCTTTATGATTAAAAGCGCTTTAAGGCGCTTTAAATGCTAGGGTAGTTTAAATAGCGCCGAGAATGTTGGGAACGGGGTTGGAACTTTTGGCAAATTTCCCAGAAACTCTCTAGTCGCTTGCTCGAGCCTTGAGGTTACGCACAAGGGACTAGGGAAAGATCTTTGCTAGAAGGAGAAATACACACTAGACACAGTTTCCTTTTTACCACCTTTAGAGTGCCATACGCGGTGCTCCGATACGGAGGTGCATAGTTTTTGGTGTTTCTTGCTGGCTGACTTAAGCATCGGAGTGCAAACGGCCGCTAGGGCGCCCTTTTTTCCTTCTTTGCAGGAATCCACAGGTAATAAGTGGGAAGGAGTCCCTAGCTGACGGTTGAGGTCGCGCACGAAGACGTCCTAGGTAAACCGGACGGAACATTTGGCGCCCACCGTGGGGCCGATATATAACATCAGTCCCATCGCAAGTTTGAGAAGACCTATCAAGTTACGGTAACGTTGGAGGAGGTTTGAGGAGATCGTGAAAATGGCCACCACAAGACAGGTCCTCACACGCGGCCCCAGCGGAACTGTCCATGCAACAGGTCCTAGAGATAATTCGGGGGCTGCAAGATGATATGGCGGAGTCGAAGCTGGAACAGGAACGCATGCAAGCAGATCTCGAAGCCTCGCATGTGAGGAACGAAGAGCTCCGTCGTATAAATGAGGCGTTGCGCCGGGGTTTGCGGAATAATCGGGGGCAACGTGAACATGACAAGATGGAGAACCTCTCCTCGCCAAGGGAGTTTTCCACTCCCTTCACGCAGGATATTCTGGATGAAGTGATCCCAAACACGTTCGCGGGGCCCAAGGTGATCTTCACCGGGATGGAGGATCCTGAGACGCATCTCTTTGCATTTCACACACATATGGTCCTGGTAGGCGGCTCCGACGCTGCCAAGTGCAAGCTCTTTATGAGCACCCTGACGGGGATGGCTATGGATTGGTTTATCAGCCTCCCGGACGGCCATATCACCTCCTTCCGACAACTGTCACGATTGTTCAGGGAACAATACCTAGCAAACAAGGCCCCGCCGCCGGTTTCCTACGATCTGTTTGATGTGAAACAGTATCAAGGGGAGACCCTAAAGGAATACATCAACCGCTTCGGGGTCCAGGTAGTAAAGGTTGGTACGTCAGAGGAGCCCATGATTGTGTACGCGTTCGTGAAAGGTGTATGCCCCAGCCCTTTTGGCGAATCCATCATCCGCAACCGCCCTAGGACTTTCGCTGAACTACGACGTCGGGCGGTGGAACATATCGCTTCTGAGGGAGAGGTGTGTGTGAAGCGCACCAGTGTCGTGCCCTCGCGCCCGAGAGGACCGACGCAAACTCAACCCGCCAGGGTCAACGAGACCACGACGAGAAGGAAGAAACCAGAGGGGAGACGCCCCTACGAGGCCAGAAAGCCCCAGCCCCGGGGTCCAGCGGGAGGCGATCGCCCGGCCAGAGAGAGGGCGAGGCCGGCGAGATACAATTTTGTGGTGGAACTGAAGGACCTGATCGCCATGCCTAATATAGCTGAGAGGTTGAGGCGACCGGCGAAGTCTGATAAGGTGTTGGGGCCTCGAAAGACTCTTGGTGTGAGTTCCACGAGGCTTTCGGTCACCACATTGATAACTGCCTGTCGCTGGGTTACCAGCTAGATGAGCTGGTGAGAACCGGGTTTTTGAAGGATTATGTCGCGGAACCCGCCACGACCGCCGCCCTGCCGCCGCCAGCGGAAGAACAAGCACACGAGACGCCGGTTCTCCGGCGAGGTCCATACCATAGCTGGAGTTTTTCTGGCGGAGGACCCACCGCCTCCCAGCGAAAGAAATATGCGAGGGGAGTCAACTCGATCGAAGAAAAGATCTCGGGTGAGCCGTGGGAATCGGACCTCGTGTTCACGAGAGGGGACCTTCGAGACGTGGTGCCGCATGATAATGACCCCGTGGTCATTTCGGTTGTCACAGCTGGAAGAAAGGTGCACAGAGTTCTTGTCGACCAGGGAAGTTCAGCAGACGTCATGTTCTGGTCGACATTAAATAAGTTACGGTTGTCCCCCGACCTTTTGAGGCCCTACACAGGGTGCCTGTATGGGTTTGCGGATAACCAGGTGGAAGTCCGAGGCTACCTGGAGTTGAGGACTACGTTCACGGATGGAGAAGCCTCGCGTACCGAAAGCATCGGTACTTGTCGTGAACAGCAACTCCGCCTACAACATTTTGTTGGGCAGACCGGCGTTGAACAAGCTGAACGCAGTAGCCTCCACGCGCCATATGAAGATGAAGCTGCCGGACCTCAGTGGCAAGGTGATAGTCATCAAGTTAGACCAGGAGGAGGCGAGGAAATGTTATGAGAACAGCCTGAAAACGAAGAGAGGCGTGTTCATGGTGTATGAGCGTCCGCCAAGTGCCGACACGACGATGATTGAGGCGACGCCCGCTGGGTCGACGCCTAACGAGGCCATACCCGTGAGGGCGATGCCCGAAGCAGATACACCCATGGAAGAAGACCCTGACGACGTACGGCGCCCGTCGAGGATGATAACAGGGATCAACAGGCGGCTAATGCCGTGGAGAGGGAGATGGCGGCAAAACGTTTAAGCTAGGGAGTTTGCTGAGCCGGGAAGAACAGGAGGGGGTGGCAGGGGTGATTTCACGCCACTTGGATGCTTTCGCATGGTCTGCCTCGGATATGCCGCATCGTCCCTGATTTCCTATGTCATCACCTCAGCATGGACGCCACGGTCCGCCCCGTCCGCCAAAGAAGGAGGAAGTTCAACGAAGAAAGGCAGATGGTGGTAAGGGAGGAAACGCAGAAGCTGCTAAGTGCTGGCCACATCAGGGAGATCCAATACCCAGAGTGGCTGGCTAACGTCGTCCTAGTAAAGAAGGCGAATGGAAAGTAGAGGATGTGCGTGGACTTCACGGACTTAAATAAGGCGTGCCCGAAGGACTCGTACCCACTGCCCAGTATCGACGCGTTGGTGGATAGTGCATCCGGCTGCAAGGTGCTAAGTTTCCTGGATGCATTCTCGGGGTACAACCAGATTAAAATGCACCCGAGAGATGAGAGCAAAACTGCATTCATGACAGAGACTTGCAGTTACTGTTACAAGGTGATGCCTTTTAGGCTGAAAAACGCGGGCGCCACCTACCAAAGGCTGATGGCAAGGTCCTGGCGCCCATGCTAGGGAAGGAATGTATACGCCTACGTGGATGACATGGTAGTGGCGTCACAGGATAGGGCACAGCACATGGCAGACCTGGAGGAGTTGTTCGTCACTATATCCAAATATCACCTCAAACTAAACCCTGAGAAGTGTGTTTTCGGAGTAGAGGCCGGTAAGTTCTTGGGTTTCATGCTCACAGAGAGGGGGATAGAGGCGAACCCCGACAAATGTGCGGCGATCATAGCCATGCGAAGCCCGACGTCGGTAAAGGAAGTGCAGCAGTTGACGGGGCGGATGGCGGCGCTCTCAAGGTTTGTTTCCCGCCGGAGGAGAGAAGGGGCACCCATATTTCAGTGCCTCAAGAGAAATAGTCGTTTCGCATGGACGGACGAATGCGAAGCGGCTTTCATCAAGTTGAAGGAGTACCTGCGACGCCACCAGTCCTCTGCAAACCGGTGGCGGATGTGCCCCTCCGGCTGTACTTCGCAGTGACAGAGTGAGCTTTCAGCTCATCTGGTCCAGGAGCAGGACCAGATTCAAAAGCCCATCTATTTCGTAAGCAAGGCCTTACAAGGTGCGGAGACGAGATACCAGGCGTTGGAAGAAGGCAGCATTGGCAGTGGTGTTTTTCAGCCAGGAGGCTCCGTCATTACTTCCACAGCTTTACGGTGGTAGTGATGACGAACCTCCCCATACAGAGGTGCTGCAGAAGCCTGATGAAGCTGAAGGATGGTGCGCTGGGCGGTGGAGTTATCGGAATTCGACATCCAGTATGAGCCCAGAGGATCCATCAAGGGGCAAGTATACGCGGATTTTGTGGCAGAACTCTCGCCCGGAGGTGAACAAGAGGTGGATGTGGGCTCACAGTGGCTGCTCTCCGGTTGATGGCTCTTCCAACCAAAGGGAGTGGTGCGGGAATAGTCTTGGAGGGACCCAATGGCGTGCTGATTGAGCAAGCTCTGCGCTTCGCCTTTAAGGCAAGTAGTAATCAGGCGGAATACGAAGCCTGATCGCAGGAATGCTCCTGGCCAAGGAGGTGGGCGCACAAACCTCTTGGTGAAAAGCGATTCCCAGCTGATTACGGGGCAGGTGTCGGGTGAGTTCCAGGCGAAGGACCCACAGATGGCGGCGTATCTGAAATAGCGTCCAGTTATTGAAGGGAGCATTCAACGCCTTGAGCTGATACATGTCCCAAGGGAACAGAATGCCGAGCGACCTGCTTGCGAAGCTGGCCAGCTCAGGCAAGGGGGGTAGACAGAGGACATTGATCCAAGAGACGCTCAAAGCTCCGCGTAAATTCGTGGAAGATAACAGGGTGGATGTCCTCCAGATTTGTACAACAAGAGGAAGGCCAAGGAGTCATCGCTCTTTGACCCAAGATACGCTGAAGATGCCCCGCATCAGCACGTACGCGGACATGCCCGAAGGGGAAAGGCAGATGCAGGTATGTACCCTAGCCGAAGGGGACACCTGGATACAGCATACAGACGGTACCTGGCAGATGGGGCTCTCCCAGTGGAGCATGAAGAGGGTAAGAAGGTCAAGAGAAATGCCGCAAGATACACTCTTGGTGGACGGAGTGTTTTCAGGCACAGGTTCACTCACCCTATCTTAACGTGTGTAAGTGGCGACGAGTGTACCAGAATAATGACGGAGCTCCACGAAGGCATTTGCCGGGAGCCACGTGGGGGGAAGGGCATTAGCCTCCAAGGTTATACGCGCAGGTTTTTTTCTGGCCAACGGTAAAAAAGGATTGCGCGCGACACGCCCAACGCTGCAAGCAATGCCAAAAGCACGCTGACTGGCACAAGGCGCCGCCAGAAGAACTGCGATCCATATATAGCCCGTGGCCTTTTCATACCTGGGGAATTGACATCCTGGGTCCGTTCCCACAGGCGATAAGGCAGATGAAGTATTGATCGTTGCCATCGAGTACTTGACCAAGTGGATAGAGGCAGAGCCCGTGGCACAGATCACTGCGCACAAGGTAGAGCACTTTGTGTGGAAGAACTTGTGTGTCGCTTTGGCGTACCTAGGCGCCTGATATCCGATAATGGGACCCAGTTTGCCAGTCAGCAGTTGAGAAATCTGTGCGCTGAGGTAGGTATCAAGCAAGTGTTCGCATCAGTCGAACACCCCCAGACCAACGGGCAAGTAGAGTCAGCAAACAGAGTTCTGCTGAGGGGGTTAAAGAGAAGGTTAGAGAAGACCAAGGGGCGTGGGCGGAGGAAGTACCAAGGATCGTATGAGCATACCACACCACGCCCCAATCTTCTACCATGGAGACGCCTTTCAGTTTGGTGTATGGGTCGGATGCGATGATCCGAGTAGAAATACACGAAAGCTCGCCACGCTTTCAAAACTTTATGGTTGAGGAATCCAACGAAGAAAGGCGGGTAAACCTCGATCTACTAGACGAAGCCAGGGAGGAAGCCAGAATAAAAGCCCAAGCGGTAAAGAGGAGAGTAGAGCGGCAATATAACTCTAAGGTAAAGCCGCGACAGTTCTAGATTGGCGACCTAGTTATGAGGAAAGCCCACCCATACGAGCTGGAGAATAAGCTGTCTCCCAAGTGCACCGGACCCTTCAGAGTTACCGAGGATAAGGGCAACAGTTCGTACAACCTAGAGACCTTGGAAGGGGGTCCCATCCCGCGCAGTTGGAATGCAGCCAACTGAAGTTTTATTTTAGTTGACCTATGTAAAACAGCTATGTAATAGTCTTGTTAAAGGGGACGCTCTTTTTCCCTTTCCGGGGTTTTTTAATGAGGTCACCCAAATAAAAGAAAAACAAGTTTGAGAAAAAACCTTGCCTTGGTTTTCAGTCTTTATCTTTTCCCCGTTTGAAGTGGCGAGAGGCGTCGCTAGTAAAGAAGGCGTCGCCAGTAAAGAAGAAAGGCGTCGCCAAGAAAGAAGGCGTCGCCAAGAAGAAAGGCGTCGTCAGGAAGAAAGGCATCGCCCAAGCGCAAGCGTCGCTAATAACATGACGGAGGAAAAAACGCACAATATACGAGATGTATGCAAAAGTAAAGCGGCGTTTGATGTGATTCCAATAGCCACATAGAACAAAGATTCTTGACATTTTTAGGAATCACCTTGAGCTGGAAAATATAGAGGCACTTTTCTTAGAGTTGGATCATGGTTCTAAGACAAGAACTCACCAATAACTAGTACCAAATCCCAAACTCATTTGGATGAACCAAATATTGTCAAATTGAATCAACAAAGATTAAAACTGGAATTGACCGAACAGAATTGAACAAATGATCAAATGAACCAAACAAAACAGAAATTAAAAACAAAACAGAAATAGTGCTGGAAAATAGAAAAACCGAAACTGAAAAATCAAGAACACAAGCAACATGAACAATTGAAGAAGAAGAAAGGAAGGAGAAGAGAATGCTCATGAAGATGGAAGGAGGATGGATGATCTCGCCACTAGAAGTGTGGAATGCTCCTAGATGAGAGTGATGCCGCCACTTGAGGACTCCATTGATCCATCAAGATAAGACTAGAGAAGAAGGCTCCAAAAGCTCTCCAAAGGTCACTCAAAATTTGAGTAGAGTTTTCTTAGATTAATTCCAATCTGAATTTTACAAAGAGAGCACCTCTATTTATAGCCTAAGGTGCTGAAATGTAAGCTACAAAATTCAAAAATCCCTCCCAAAAAGCTTCTAGAATTTGCGCCTAAAACAAAGCATGAGGAAGGTGTGATCCTTTCTCACTTTGGCACCTCCTTATTTACTCCTACACCTATCTACTAACACACCCCCCCTAAGACTCTTAACTAAAGACTAAAAGATGCTTTAACAATAGAGGTTTCTAATGTTTCCCTCTAAGCACCTTTCTAAACAATATTTATTTAAAACTTGGCCTTGCCCTTCATGGGATGGTCTTTGGGCTTTTGTGGGCTTTGGCCTTCTTGGGCTTGGGCTTGGGCTTTATCTTTTGCAAAGATTAACAAGAAAAACTTTAAATGTGAAGGCGAATGATCTTGTTCTTCATTATAAAAAGCCACCTTTAGTTGATTCTCATCATACTCCCCGAGTTGGAGAGAATTCGCCCACGAATTCTGAATCCCTGCATATAACAAAGTCAGTTACTTTTACAATCAAAATGTAAGAAAAAGGAATACATGACTTAGCAGATGGAACCAAAGGGATTGCAGAAAAGGAGGTCCTATGAAATCGACCAAGTTGGAAAAATTGTTTGGGAATGATGATATTTTTTGGGAAAAAGACCTCTTAAATGGTGAAACCCATTAGGAGGTATGAAAAAATCATCCCTAACATATTTTAACCAAGGTGGTGTTGAAATAGGAACCTTGGGTAATGAAAAAGATAAAGAAGAAGAAGACCTTGGAGGGTCCATTTGAGGTATAGCACGAGTCAACATGATGGATTTAGAGGAGAAAATGGTGTGACTCGGTGTAGTACTTACTTCTTTTTCTTTCTCATTTTCTCTTTTAGTTTTCATTTTTATTTGGTCCTCATGAACCTCTTTGGGAGAGAGGGGTTTTAATATAACCTTGCGCCCTAGGAAGGAAAAAGACATTGTATTGGATAGGCCATCATGTAAAACATGTCTATCATATTGCCAAGGCCTTCCTAAAAGAAGATGAGAAGCTTCCATGGGCACAACATCACATAAAACCTCATCTTTATACTTTCCTATAGCAAAGTTAATGAGGACTTGTTTATTCACCATGATTTCACCTACTTCACTAAGCCATTGTAATTTGTAGGGCTTGGTATGAGAGATAGTGGGTAAGGCTAACTTCTCCACAACTCTTGTACTAGCCACATTAGTGCAACTTCCCCCATCAATAATCAAGGAACATAACTTGTTGTTGATAAGACATCGGGTGTGAAAAATATTTTCTCTTTGAGTATCATTCAAAGATTTTGGAATTGTGCCCAACATACGTCTTACCATCAATAAGTCACCTTCACAAGGACTTTCACTCTCATTTTCACTTGATGGTCTAGAAGGTGAAGAATGCCTAGGTGAATGGAATCATGCTCACTAACTACAATGCCTTCATGCATGTACATACTTCGTTTAGAAGGGCAATTAGCAGCAATGTGACCATATCCCAAACATTTAAAACACTTTTGACTAGACGATTTAATTGGGGATTTAGGCCTAGAAGTAGATGGCGTAGGATCCTTGGGTTTGAAAGAAGAATCTTTGGAAGGATGTTTAGAAAAAGAATTTTTGTTCTCCAAGACTTGTAGTAATCATTGGAAGCATTTTTGAAAGAGTTTTTCTTAGCAAGTTGGGCTTCCACCTTCATTGCAAGATGAACTAAAGAGCCCAATGATGAATACTCTTGTAACTCAACAATGTCTTGAATATCCTTCCTAAGACCACTCACAAACCTAGCAATCATAGCTTCCTCACTTTCCTCTAATTCAATTTTAAGCACAAGCGTTTCTAGCTCTTTATAATATTCATCCACATTTAGCGTGCCTTGTTGAAACCGTTGGAGTCTCAACATGAGGTCTTTCCTAAAATGTGGGGGCACAAATCTAGCGCGCATTTGATCCTTTAAAGAGTTCCAAGAGTCCACGGGAGGACCCTTGTGATAGATAATGTCCTTTACAATTCCATGCCACCATTTCATGGCATAATCACTAAACTCTAGGGTGGCTAGCTTAAGCTTATGCTCATCTTGGATCTCATGGATCTCAAATATTTGTTCACACTTAGCCTCCCAATCTAAATATACATTAGGATCACTAGCCATTGAAAAAGGAAGCTTGACCGAAGGTAGCCTAGCCTTTGCATCTTGGTAGTAGCCATTGCCATAGTGAGGTTCTTTCCCCTTGGTTGATGATGTCTATGTCCAAGGAATTGGGGTGGAGTTCCTTCTCCTATGCTCATCTTCACGGCCAACATCATTTGAAGAAGCTCTTGAAGATGGTCTATGAGAATGATGTCCATCATGGATAGAAGGAGATGGTCTAGCTTGTTGGACCTCCATCTTTTGCATTTTCTCCTCCAACCGTCTAATGTTCTTTGAGCTTCATGTAATTCACCAAGGATTGAAGCTTTGGAAGGAGAATTCTGCTTGTAGGATGCATCACTTGAAAATCCAGCCATTTGTAATTAAAAACAGCAAACACACAAAAACAGCAAACAAGTTAAAAATTAGCAAAAACAGTGAGCTTTGGCAATGAAACTGCCGAAGTGAACTAAGGCTGAAAAAGATATCACTCTCAAAGAAATAATGTTCTTGCACCAATCTGATCTTGAGGCCTTGGAATCCTCAAATGAAATATGTCAAAGCAAGCACACCAATCTTAAGAGCAAACCACCACAAAACCAAAGAAACAATAAAGACAAACAAGAAAAGGTATAAGCAAGGAAAGGTAATTGCAAAAGGAATAATATGTAAGACAAACTCAAAGAGTAAGAATGAAAGACAATCAAGAAAATAAAGAACTCAATGAGAAAAGTAGGCACACAAAAGAATACCTAAGGAAAAGCACTAGAGTAGATGAAGAAAACAAAAAATTTAGCTACTGGAAATTTTTTTTTTATGCAAACTGTGCTTGATATTCACTGATTTAACTGGAACGTTGTAGAGCGAACTGGATTATGAAATTTATACCACAGAAACTTCAAGATGTTAACTCAAAAATGGCACTGGAATCAATTAAAAACAGTAAGCCAATTGAGAGAAATAAATTTTTTAAAATCACTGCCAGATTACCGTATTTTTTTCGGCAGGAATGTACACTTTTTTTTTTTATTTATCATTTTTGTGTACTTCATATTTTTGAATGATTCTTTTTTCTATTCTTTTCTAACACTTTGAATATCTCAAATCCAGAATTTCAGAATTTTACAGTACGTAAATCAATTGCAATAAGGAAAAACAGTAAGCACTTTTTTCAGAAACAGAGGAATCCTAATAGGAATAAAAAACAGGATGATGAACTAGCAAAGACATAATAGAAAATGATGTATTGGAACTTGTATAGGTCTAGAATACAAGTATGAACTCAATTCTAAAAAGAAAATGCACAAAGGATCAACATCAATTCAGAAAATTATATGACACCAAAGCAAGAAACAATCAAAACAATAAAAGTACTACTAGAAGTAATGACATATATGGAATAACATGACTAAGACAAAACTTGACATGATTCAAAATTAAAAGACACAACACAAATTGTAACAAGTGAAAGGAAGCTTAAGGTAAACTCTAGGAAGGATAATGCCATTCCAAAAGAGCAACCATACTCATAAGAATTATGAGTGCCATAAACCTTTCCACAAACACTTGGAGCAAAAGAAAAACAGCAAGAATACTCAATTAAAATTCTAAAACAGAAACTTAAATTGCAAGAAATTAAAGAGCTCTTGAAATAAAGTGCACACAACTCAACAATTAAACAAGAAGAACCTAAGACTCATGATACCACATGATGTGATTCCAATAGCCACATAGAACAAGATTCTTGACATTTTAGGAATCACCTTGAGCTGGAAAATATAGAGGCACTTTTCTTAGAGTTGGATCATGGTTCTAAGACAAGAACTCACCAATAACTAGTACCAAATCCCAAACTCATTTGGATGAACCAAATATTGTCAAATTGAATCAACAAAGATAAAAAAGGAATTGACCGAACAGAATTGAACAAAATCAAATGAACCGAACAACAGAATTAAAAACAAAACAGAACATAGGTGCTGGAAATAGAAAACCGAAAAAAAACTCAAAACACAAGGCAACATGAACAATTGAAGAAGAAGAAAGGAAGGAGAAGAGAATGCTCATGAAGATGGAAGGAGGATGATCTCGCCACTAGAAGTGTGGAATGCTCCTAGATGAGAGTGATGCCGCCACTTGAGGACTCCATGATCCATCAAGATAAGACTAGAGAAGAAGGCTCCAAAAGCTCTCCAAAGGTCACTCAAAATTTGAGTAGAGTTTTCTTAGATTAATTCAATCTGAATTTTACAAAGAGAGCACCTCTATTTATAGCCTAAGGTGCTGAAATGTAAGCTACAAAACAATTCAAAAATCCCTCCAAAATTCTAGAATTTGCGCCTAAAACAAGCATGAGGAAGGTGTGATCCTTTCTCTCACTTTGGCACCTCCTTATTTACTCCTACACCTATCTACTAATACACCCCCCCTAAGACTCTTAACTAAAGACTAAAAGATGCTTTAACAATAGAGGTTTCTAATGTTTCCCTCTAAGCACCTTTCTAAACAATATTTATTTAAAACTTGGCTTGCCCTTCATGGGATGGTCTTTGGGCTTTTGTGGGCTTTGGCCTTCTTGGGCTTGGGCTTGGGCTTTATCTTTTGCAAAGATTAACAAGAAAAACTTTAAATGTGAAGGCGAATGATCTTGTTCTTCATTATAAAAAGCCACCTTTAGTTGATTCTCATCAGCGTTACAGAAACCAAGTATGGTATAGTAAAGTTGATTCTACAAGCAGTGTTCGATACAAATGGGAGTAATGCGAATAGGGCAAACATTACAACTCATACAAAAACAAAACGAACCACTCTCAGTGGCCATCGGAGTCAGCACGGGAAGAAGACGAAGCCCCACTCTCAGTCCGCAGAGCTCGGGTAAGTCGTGACCTCCGCTCTTGGTTTATTTTCGAACCTGCACCAAGGGAGATGAATGTGTCAGAGACGCCATGAAGCAAACACACACAGATAGAAAGCAATAAAGGCGGAAGTTTCTAGGGCAGTGACTCATACATATATACTTCTCGAGAGTTCCAGCGTTGAGCTCCAAACTGATCAAGGTGGCGGAGTCAAAACCTCCCGCCTCAGCAAGAATCCGACAAACCACCTGGTCATTCGGGGCTAGCTTCTTGAAGGGTTTGGATTTGAGGGCCCTCGTCTCCCTCACCCAGTACAGTGGAAAACCATCCAAGGCGGAGGGAACGAGATCAAAGCAGCAGATCTTGAAGAACCTGCCCTTCCACCCAGTGAATGAGTTTTGGAAGGGGTCAGGAGAACTCTGCCAGGAACGTTACTGAGGGTCACCCAGAGGTTGTTCCTCTGCCTCTTCACCTCAAAGAAGTGAAGAAAGATATCAATCGGGGGTGCACAACCCAGAAACCCGAAAAGGATGTCAAAGGCCTTGACGAAAGCCCAGCTGTTGGGATATAACTGGGCCGGAGCGGCATTGATCTCCGTCAGCAGTTCCTTCTCAAACCTGGAGAAGGGCAGGCGCACGCCGATGGTCTTGAAAACCACCTGATAGAAGTAAAAGAAGGGGACCCCGTCGTTGGCCCGTTCGTCTCTGCATACTGGCTCCCCTAGAGTGCAAGGGAGCACAGCAATATCGTCGTCGTGCTCCTCTCGAAGGCACGGTGATTATAGGAGCATGAATCCCCTTTGTGTTCCCTTATGGCCCTGGTGGAGAGTAAGCATGAGCATTCGTCAAGAAGCTCGCTCGAAGCCCAAGTATACAGGTCCTTGGGGTTGACCCTGGGGGGAGGAGCACGAGAAGACATGCATGAACAGAATCAGGGAGGTTTGAAGGCGTGTGGCCCACTGGTAACGCAAGGGTAAAACGCTGGTGGGAACGAACACTAGAAGAACTCTTCGCGAGAAGAGAAAGGGTGCAAGTAGAAAGGGTGCAAGTAGGTTACTGATCCGATCGGTCATCGGTAGTCGATGACGTCAGCAGCAGGGAACCACGTGGACCACTCGAAGGGTGACACGTGGGCCAGGTGGCAGAGAGGTCGGGGGACGATCGCCAAGAGAGGTGATCGGTGGTCAGTAACCAAGTTACCACCGACAGATCAGGCGGCAGAGAGGTCGGGGGATCACCCAGAATGGTGATCGGTGGTCAGTAGCCAAGTGGCCACCAGCAGACCAGTTCCCAGACTCGCGCCCGGAGGCAGAGCGCAATAAGCGAATAAACACTGATCAGTCATCGGGTGTATTGTCATCGGGGTCTCGTGTTACACGCAGTTAAACTGGGACTGAGATTCCCAGCGAGAGCGTTACGCATGGACCTCGCATGAGCACACCTCAGGGAATCACGCACGAGGTGGCCTGAGGGAACTAGTAAGCCAATCAGTGATTGGCGATTCCCTCAACCCATTACGTGCGTGGCATCGTGAAGGGTAAGTCGCCCACGCAGAGAGCAACGTTTGGTGAGTGTGCCTAGACCAGCCGCACCCGACGTTTTCCTAGGAGTATGCGACTTGCCCAGATAAGAGAAACATCCTAAGTTATTCCGCAAGGGCGTAACTTAGGCACACAAAGAGAAGCGCTAGAGCCCTTCCAGTGAGTGACACGTGTGTGGTTAGATGTGAGTTGCAGGCCTCCACGTGTCATCATCTGAGAGGGGTGCGGTCCAGACAAAAGAGCACTTCGTACCACTGAAGGTACAGACAGGCGCAGCCAAGCGCAGAGACGCGCAAACATGCGCAGACTCTCACGCTCCTCACTGCTGATTCTGAAGGTACGCTTTCTCTGAAAAGCATAACAGGGTTCTGACACATGCCAGAAAAGCATAACAGAATTCTGTTATGCCCAGAAGCAGAAAAAGAAAGATAAAAGAGAGAATCAGGGGAGTAAAGGGGGAGAAAAAAAAAAACAGAGCAAGAGTTCTTTCACACACACATTACTAGTTTCCAGTTTCTGGTGGTTCTGTGGACTAACTTGATCGTCGGAGTGCAAACGGCCGCTAGAGGCGCCGTCTGTGTGTTTTGCAGGTCACGTTTGGAACACCAAGAGAAGGTCCTGAGGGTGATTATGCAGAAGACACAGTCGCGTAGACAGGGTGCTACGAAGCGATTCCTCCCCGTTCGAGTTGCCGGCAGGATCATTTGGCGCCCACCGTGGGGCCCGAGTGAATCGTTGTCCCATATATACCACAGTTTTAAAGCTTACCAGAGTTTTGCCAGTTTCCTTGATAGAGAAAGATGCCTAGGAACAGACAGCCATCACCTGCGCCATCCACTGACGAAGGAGTTGTGACGATGGCGCAGGTCCTGGAAATGGTGCGCACGCTGCAGGATAATACCGCCGCGTCAAAGGTTGAACAAGAGAGGATGCAGACGGAGTTAGCAGCGTCGCAGAGCAGGAACGATGAGCTGAATCGTGTCAATGAGGAGTTGAGAAGGACGCTGCAAGCGTAGAGGGAACACGTGGTTGACGAAAGGGTGTCTAGGATGCCCTCACCTCCAAGAGCG
>NW_027174199.1:0-27162 GCF_000499845.2 Phaseolus vulgaris | reverse complement strand
CAGGAAGGTGCTTCGCGATAACATCCAGGGAATAACCAAGCCTGCCATTCGTAGGTTGGCAAGAAGAGGTGGCGTCAAGAGGATCAGCGGTTTGATATATGAGGAGACCAGAGGTGTTCTCAAAATCTTCTTGGAGAATGTAATTCGTGATGCAGTTACCTACACTGAGCATGCTAGGAGGAAGACTGTTACTGCTATGGATGTTGTTTATGCACTCAAAAGACAAGGAAGGACTCTCTACGGTTTCGGAGGATGAAGAATTGTTAGATCTATTACATTGTGTTTTAGAGTAAAACTTCTTGTTCTGCTAATTTCATGTGATGTTTACTTCATGGATACCTGTAAACTTTGGTCATATTCTGTGCAGGTATGAACGAGACCTGTGCAAGTTCAATTGAAGTTAAACGAAGGGTATTGTTTTGTTCATGTTGTGGCGTAAAGATTTATTCTCTAGATTTAGTTGTCAAGAATGAAAGTATAATATTGAACTATTTTTATTCCGATTATGCTTGCTATGTTGTTTATGGTGCGGTGATGCACAATAGAGGTTTTTTTACAAAACTGCTGTAAATTTGTTTTTATTTTACAAAAAATAGGAAAACAAAATTATATTCGAAATTAGTAAATCGACAACATGGAATGAAACTAGGATATTAATAAAGAGAAATCGCCAACTGTATACACATATTTAAAAAATTGTATATATGAAATACAATTTAAAAAAGAAATCGTATTTTACGTTTTCTAATATTGTAATATATTTTAATATATAAAGTTTAAAAAGTACTAAAATTAAAATTGTATCAAAGTTTAAAAATCGTATATATGAAATACAATATAAAAAAGAAATCGTATTTTACGTTTCTTAATATCATAATATATTTTAATATATAAAGTTTAAAAAAATAGTAAAATTAAGATTGTATTTGTGAAATAAGATTTCATCTTTCTTATATTATAATATAAATTAATATACATTACGTTTTCTGATATAATATAAATTATAATGAACTGAATTCGTGAATTCGTATGTGTGATATATTTATAATATTATTATTATTATTTAAATTAAAAAATATTATAAAATAATATAAGTAATAATTTTAAGAAATTAGATAAAGTAAATTTAATTTATAATGAAAAATTAAGTTAGTAAAATTCTAAATTTGAAATGTTAAAGTAAACCAGTAACTCAACGGAATGGAAAGTTAAGATGGAGAATGCTAATTGAAAACTTATTGTCATAAAAGTTCAAAAATAATTCAAATGTTTATATTCTATTATTATTATTTGATATGTTCAAAAGTTTATATTCTATTATTACTCATATGCTCAATTTTATTTAAAAAGGTTAATTAATTTTTTTATGTATATAATTAATTGTTAGTTAGTTTGATTTTTTATGTAAGATTTTGAATGAAATTCGATGTTACATAAATAGGCTAATAATCTTAATTTTAGATAGGATAAAATTCAACAGTATTTAAAATATATGAAATATTTTATGAAAACTTATTTAGTTTAAAAAATATTTAATAAAAACTTAATTTTCTTTAATTATATATAAAAATTGTTATATAATAAATTAAATTTATTTTTTTATATTATTTTAATTTTAAATACTAAAAATATATATATTTAAATATTATAAACATATCACATATATAAAAATTAGTTATTATATATATTTTTAATATTTATATTATAATATAGGAAAATATATATTATTTTTTATTAAAATACAGAAAACATTTATAATGAAATCGTATTTCAGAAATAAGATTTTATTTATTTTATTTCTAAATTATAATATTAGAAATTGTTTATGTGATTTTTTATTTTTTTTTAATTACTCCTTTTAAGAATTTTTTTTTCCATTTTGGGAAAATAAAAAAATTGACCAGTTTTAGAAAAAAACCATAATAGATAAATGATTCAGGAGTATTTGATTAATCTTAAATTAGATTTGGGTTTAAAGAGTTGTTGGATCGGTCCAAATTTCTTTTGTCCCTATCTGTTTTAGACTGTTTCTTTCTACACCTCCATAATTTCTAGCATCGCATACGTCAAATGAAACTACGTTATTTTTTAGTAAAAATATTAAAAAATCCTAAATTTTTTTCTCCACAGCACCCCTCAGTCTTTAGCACTCCATTTGTGTTCGTTGAAGGTTTTTTTAAGTGGTTCTTTATACCGTTTGTGGTGCAGTAATATTGCATTTGTAGAAAATATTGGTTTTTCATTTGTATTTTACAGCTTTTTTGCATTTGTCATTCATTTGAACGTGATTTATTTTTAAACACAATTTAAATTACATAATTTAAAAATTATTCTAAAAATACTTAAAGATTATGGATATGTAATCTGGAAAACACAATCTACAAAACAATCATAAATTAGTTTTAGAATTATGCAATTTATAATATATTAATCCATAATATTTTACTGGGTTCGGAACAAGTTTTAAATTGACTAATCTATAAGATGCACATATATTTTAATTAATTCCAGAATTTTTAATCTAAAAAATAATTGAATTATATAATTAAAAATATAAAAAAAAAATCGCCATAACCAAACCTTTAAACACTTCAATTTTGTTACATAAGAATACTTTTGGAAGAATTACAAATTTTATGGGTACAGTAAGAACCTATGGATGTGCAGGAAGAAGCCACATCTATTTTATGGTTCAGTTTGTCCTTCTGGCCCGTTGGACCACAATAAAGTTGGTCTGTTTTGAATAAATATATATTAACTATAGATTAAAAAAATTGTGAACTAATATTTATTATTACCTATACTAAATACGAATTTGGATATAATTTAACTCAAGAAAATCGATTTAGAAAAGTAATATTATTTTTTACTTATAAACTATCTGAATGTTCAACAATGAACAAAGTTGCTTGGCTATAAGACTAAATTAAATAAATGGCCTATTAATTAAAAATTATAACTACTCATATAGTGGTCTAAGCAAAAAAATGTCAACCAAAGCGGTTCAATTATCCCCAAACGTTACGTTGAAGTTAATGAAGAGAATAGATAGGTCTAAATCAAATTCGTGTCTTTCTCATGTTTTCTGTAATTTTAATAATTTTGAATAATAAGAAACATACTTATAAAAATGTTACAAAATATAGTATTAATGAATTTTTCTTTAAATTAGTGAGTAGGGTTCACACATGGTCATAGGTGAGTCATGCCAATAACATAGTTTCGATTTTTTTTCTATTGAAGTGACACTTGTTCTAATGAACAATCCATAACTTAAGTTCAACCCCCTCCCATGGGCTTTCAAACTGTCGCGCTTCATAGATTCAACAAGTGTTTAAGAATTTTGTTGTCATAGATATTATGATACCTTAACTCAAAGCTAACAATCAAGATTTTTCTTGTGGATTAACAATTTAATTAATTTGTTTATAGAATCGATTTTTATAAAATTAATTTTATATCATATTGTATGCAATTATGTGTGTAAATTAGTTTCAAGAAAAATGAATTCTTTAATCACACAATTAAATGTATTTTTTTATAAGAAATATTTTTGTTAAGTTATGAAAGACTGATAAGTCGATAACACCATCGATCTTTTGAAATAACTAACATAAATTACAAAAGATCATAAAACATCATTAGTCATAGTATGTCATATTATTTGTAAAAGATGATTAAAGCATGATTGAGTCTTTTTTTGACTCTACATCAGACTTATGACACTAAAGATTCAATCAAAAAATATAAATAAGGGAAACAATCACAATTTTTTTTTAACTTTCAGATCATTATCAGATTAACTTAAACTTCATAATAATTTTGCAGGTATCCCATTATTAAAAAAAAGAAATCACATAGGATTATTATTATAAACCATAAAACTCTTCTTCATTATCTAGAATTTAACTTCAAAACTTTTAATTTAGTATACTTCCGTTAACTAATTCACACAATTAACAATAGTTTCTTTTATTACTGGTATTAAAAAAACATGAAGGAAGAAAAAATATTGTATTTTACTAGTTTCCAATATTTAATTACACTGATAATTCGACACCGATAGTGAATAAACTTTAAGACTCTAACTTCAAACATTGTTTATCTTTAAATATTGTTTATCTTATTCACTTTTTTCTGTTTGAATTTCTCTAGTGACTTTTTCTGATTGAATTTCGTAAGTGACTTTTTCTGTTTTATAACTCTCTCGTTTTGTTTGAATCAGAAGCATATTCAACGCTGCAATTCAAAACTGGTGATGATCTAGTTACTTAGTCACTGTTTAGATGAGGCTCTTTTGTATAGTGATATTGTAAATCAATCACATGTCATTCTTGGGGTCTTAAGATTCACTTCCGTCAATGTTTTTGTCCTTCCTCGTACCTAGAAATTGTCTGTCAATTTCCTGGAATCCTCAAACAACATCTTTTCTTCCACTACAAGACAAAGAACAACCATGGTCATACTTTCTGACTAACAACTCATCTTGTGCATCAATAGTTTCTTGGTCTCAGTTTTTTCTTTCTGAAAAAAGAATCATTCTTTTCAAATCAAAAAATTATGAATACCAATAACAAAACACCAATAATAATACTTAGTCATGTAACATCTGCTACTACTACTTCTAACTTTTGCAGACTGGACCCATCTGTATAAACAGTGACCTAATTGGTAATTTGTTTTGTTCATACGTATATAAGTATTCATTTCAAAATATTTGCACATTAGAAATAAAGAAATGTTGATTATTCATTTCTCAATTACTAAAATCTCATCCAAATACTTAAACAGAACCACTTTTCAGAATAAAAAAACCAGATTCACTGTTAAAGATTTTTTTAATAACAAAAATTCGTTTGATGATAGTCAGTAACTTGAATCTTTCATGGTCATGTTACCTCTAAAAGACACATAATATGAGAAACATTGCAATAGTTTATAACAATTTGTTCATTAGGAAGGATCAAAGAAAAACCGCGTGGTGACTCTGACTGGCACATTCCGGTCAAACTCCAGCTAGCCATGGACTTAGAATGGTTTTAATGGTTTTTTTTTTCTTGGCAGGTGATCCTTTGACTAGTGGGATGTAAAAAGGTAGGTTTTTTTATTATAATAATAACTTCAAGTTGCAGAAAGGAAATTCACATCGGAAGAACAAAATGCCTGAAAGGGAAGCCAATGAGATCATATTCCTTTTAATATTTGGTTATAAGAGCTGATATGGAATAGCATTAGCTTCTGCAAATGAAGAAAACACCAGGCCACAGTTTGCATCAATCTGATAAAAGAAAAAGGAATGTTGGTGTCCAAGAGAGAGGGGCAGGAAATGGCACACAGAGGCACAGTGTTGAGAACCATACTTTTCTGACATATTTCAAGAATTTTTTTTCATCTTTTCTATCTGGGAAAAGAAAATCTGCCCCAGAAGCCCCCCAAAGTGATGACAGAAAGGGTACACACAAAGTTGGAGGGGTATCGTGTAAGTTTGAAGAATGAAGATTTGTGCTTTCTTTTCTGCAATTTGGTTATGTGAATTGATTTCACCGTGTTTTTGTTCATGGTCAAGTCAACCCTTTATTTATCTAAAAATTGAAAAATGCTTTAGGGTATTCTATTTAGGTTAGGGCATGATCATGTGTTTGTGAGATTGCGTTCTGATGTGTTTTTCCAAAACTAAAATTTATTGAAATTTGCAGCTTCCACAGATGTATCCTCTGATAGTTCTAGGAGTTCATCAAAAGGGGTATTATCTCAATCCTCTCCATCATCTGGCACTTCAAGTAGTCACCTTGGAATTGGGAACTTCACCTTTGAGGAAATTTACAAGGCAACAGCAAAGTTCTCTCCAGACAATAAGATTGGGGAAGGCGCGTTTGGTACAGTGTATAAGGGAAGGCTTTACGATGGATCCCTCGTGGCTGTGAAGCGTGCCAATAAGGTATGACATAATGATGTTCATCTTCTTCTTATTTCACATTTCTAAACCTTTTTCAATTGTGATTGAAGTTGATGTAAGAGAAGCATATTCATCATATGTAGGACTGATCATATTTTTTTTTTTAGCTTTCATCAATGAGCCTTATGTAGGGAAGTTCTTTTGGCAGGATTTACAGAACAAGAACGTAGCTGAGTTCAAGAATGAAATAAAAACCTTGTCAAATATTGAGCACAGGAACCTTGTAAGGTGGCGTGGGTATTTGGAGCATGGAGATGAAAAGATTATTGTTCTTGAATATGTTAGTAATGGAACTCTTCGAGACCATTTAGATGGTAAGCCCAGTTTATAAAGGAACTCTAATGATTTCAGAAATCCCTCCTCATAGTCTATATACTGCCATGTGGTACAGTTATCAAATACTATAAGCAATTTTTGGTTTTCGGTGTGGATGTTCCAAACCAGTTTGAAGAATAAACTCAACTTTGTGACATGTTTGGCTGTCTTCAAAAGTCAAATTTTGTCTAAAAACTTAGTTTTTGTAGAAGCAAGATACTGGTTGTTTTTGCAAAACATGAACTTAATATGTGGCCAATATTGACATACAAATAAATTGTCACTTGTTAATGCAGGTATTCGGGGAAATGGACTAGAAATTGGTGAGCGTCTGGACATAGCCATTGATGTAGCTCATGGAATTACTTACCTTCACATGTACACAGGTATGTATCATTGGAATTAGATTACAAAATAAGAAATATGTCACAACAAATTTGGATGGCTTAATTATTGCACTGTATCTACATGTATTCCTGATAAAGTAATAATTTAGCCTTGTTTGTGCTCTTAATGCCTGAATGTATGTGTTTGATTGACAGATCATCCAATTATTCATAGGGACATCAAAGCATCAAATATCTTAATCACTGATAAACTAAGGGCCAAAGTAGCAGACTTTGGTTTTGCTCGGAAGGGTGCAGAAGACCCTGCTGCAACCCATATTTCAACTCAAATCAAAGGAACAGCTGGCTACTTAGATCCTGACTACATGCGAACGCAACATCTATCTGAAAAGAGTGATGTCTATTCTTTTGGTGTGTTGCTTGTTGAAATGATGACAGGACGATATCCAGTTGAACCAAAGAAACCTCTTAGTGAGAGAGTTACAATTAAATGGGTAAGTTGGTCCAATCTACCAAATGCATTGCAAAAAGACCAAGTTATAAGAACATGTGTCATGCGAGTTTAGAAGACATAATTTTTTTTTGCACATCCTCCCTATTCTAAGCACGCACAGTGTGGTTAGTGGATTATTCAAGAAATAGATGTTAGAGCTTGTGATTGACATTTGCTTTTCTTTTTGTTTTGAAGTATGTATCAAGTAACTAAGTTGTCCCAGGAAGCATTTTGAACTATTAAAAGCATTGTTGATTTTGTTTGTAAGTGTGCAGTTAATTAATGAAAAGCATAGAGATAAACTAATCTAATGCCAAAGAAGTTGAATTAGTATCTCTGTTCACAGCAAGTTTCTTACTGTGATTACCCTATCAGTGGACTTATATTTTCATTTATTGATGTTTTGATAATTATTCTCTTCAAGAAAGTTTAAGGCACAAGTTTTGTGTTTTGAAGTCCTACATGGGAGTCTGATTATGCAATCATTCTACTGGGTATTGGCCATGACTGGGTATACCTTTCTAGTTTTGATAATTAAGTTTAATCTTATCCTCAATTTGAACCAGAATCCATCTTGTAAAATATATAATATTCATCAAGGCAGAGGCATCATCATTGAAGATATGGAAAGAAATTATGGTAGAGCAATGTTTGTTGAACAAAGAGTATATTAGATCCATAGATCCTTGCTAAATTTGATCAGCTAACCTCATGTTTCTGCGAAGCTATTAGTTTGTTTGTTTATGAAATTGAATTAGATGGGCAAACAACATAGAAAGCAGACCACAGCATGCCACTTGCTTTGTGTTTTATAGTGATCATTGCATTGAAATTGTGAGAATATAATACACTTCAATGAACCTTGAGCTGATATAGTTTACATGCAATGCAGGCAATGCAGATGCTGAAAGAAGGAGAAATTGTGATTGCCATGGATCAAAGACTAAAGAGAAATCCAGCCTCAAACAAAGCAGTACAAAAGGTTCTCAAGCTAGCTTTCCAATGCCTTGCACCAGTGAGGCGATCACGGCCATCTATGCAGAGTTGTGTAGAGGTTCTGTGGGAAATCCGCAAAGATTTTACAGATAGAGCATCTTCTCGTACTCATAATGGTTCTCACCATTCTGCAGATTTCCCTCGAAGAGATGGCAGGAAGAATAGGCATAAGACATATGGTATTCAAGATGGTAAAGGCTATAAATTTGTATCTGCATAACCAATTTCACATTGAAAGTTTGTTCATTGATTGTTCAAATAGTGAACACATGTCCACTACAACTCTTGTTTGTATCATGTTAATTTCTTGAAGCTGTTAGTTTCACAATGTTTTCCCTCTTCCATTTTGAAATTCTCAAGGTTTTAGATTGTTGAGACGGAAAGGTGTGATTTGCTTGCAACCCAAATGGGTGAGATTGCCAAGTTAAGAGAAACTCACAGCTTGAATTTCAGGGTATGCTAGTTTTGTCTTCTATTCTGTATAATATGATAGCTTGGGGTGTTTTGTAAAGTCTGTTGTAAACAATAAACAGTGAAAATTTATTTTTTTATATTATAAAAGCGAGAATCTATTATTTGACTTCAATAATATGATTGTAGTTTTGAGGAAGTTATTATGATTAACATGGAGTTTATTTATTTGTGGTTCAATTTAAAAAAATGATGAGTTTGAATTTTAGTACCAAATTCCATGCCAATGCCTTGTTGATTCACCATCATTATCACCCGTATATGTTTCAAGTGGTCTTAATAAGATAGAAAATGTTTAAATTTTGAAACTAGATAATGGAGCTACACTGAATGAATCTTTACTTTTTACGAGTCTTATAATTAATTTTTGTATTGGTGAGAACTGTACGACTGATTTCATGTCTTGTTTTTCACTAATGAGCCGATCGATATCATGATTCACTGAAGTGGGTCGACGACATTTGAAATTCAGTTACGCTTAAACCAAGTTAATGAAACTAATCTGCGACTAAGAGTTAGGTAATGTAGCCCTAAACGCGGTCCAACTTCCTAAATCTGGCCCATTAAGGAAAGTCCACGAAGGTAATATAAATAACACATATTTCAAGAATTATGTACGTCATTTTGGAGACTTAACGAAAATGACCATTTTGGATATATTTTAAAAAACATAGAGACCAAATTGATTTTTTTTAAAACCACTGTACAAAATTGAATATTGACCCTAAATGTAGGAATAAATAAGGTAATTAAATCTATAAAAAAAACAACAAAAAGTAGAAAGTAGGGTAAGCTAGTGATTCTTTAAACCTTTAATAATAAAAATTTAGATGTGAATCGATCTATTTCTTTCTTTTTTAAAATAAACAATCTTAAAGTTGCTAATAATAGTGTAAGTTACTACATCTTAGGTATAATTGTTGCTCAGACTTAAAAGCATCATACACATGATTTTTCAAATTTTTGTTCACCAACTTTATGTACATCTTCTCTAAATGATCGTTCACCCCTTCTTCAAGATTTGTTGTTATTGGTAACATAATTGAAATGTCTAATATTTCTCCATGTCATGTCAAGATTCTATAACACTATATCAAAGATAAACACTTTATCACGTATCTACCTAAGATCACATATGATTTAAACAACAATCATAAAGACAATAATATATTCCAATCATAGATTTTTCATTTTGTTGAGAAAACTTTAAGGACTTATCAACATCCTTTTCATACTCTTCCCTAATATGACATACATTTATCCATAGTTAAATATATAAATTTATAATTTTTTTAAGGCTTTAAATATGTTTTAAATTTTTTTAATATAATTTTTATTATAATATTTTTCCAAAAAATAAAAAAAAAATTCATTGCTAATTTTAATTATTTTGGTTAAACCTATCATTATTGACCTATATTAAGATTAAGATTAAAATAAAATATCATATATTAAAGAGACTGAAATTACACAAAACGATATTTGATGTTAAAATAACATAAAATCAAGTAGTGACAAAAATTTAAATATCAATGAACAATTTAAAATATACACAAATAAAAGTTTATATATAATATATATTAATGAAATGAGGATAACCTTTTGCATTATATTAAAATGTTGAGGTAAGGGTTGATGAAGTGACATCTCCCCCACCAAAATCCAAAGAAGGAATATGCTATTGGACAAGAGAATGAACAAGAAAGTGTTCCATTCTTTGAAATATAAAAGAAAAATTATAAAGAATTTTTTTGTTTTATTGAAGAAGTCACCTCATATCTAAATCCACCTCCTCATAATGGGATATTCATCAATGGCCAATTGGTTGATGGGTATTCATGTGCAAACAAACTTCACAGTATTATTATCCAAATGCCACTACCATCCCACCAAAATTTAATTCATATTTAACTAATTAAAAAAACAAAAAATAGATATAAATATCACCGCACTCTTTCTTATAATATGATTTTGCTTACAATATGTTTATGGAAGAAACACACATTGATAGTTTTTTGCAATAGTTGTACTTGGTAATAGTATAATGAATTTGTTTTTAATTGTAATAATTTTTCTGAGAGTTTTTTTGCGGATTAAACTACAGCATGAAGATAACATGAGGTTAGTGAAGAGGACTTCATTTTCACTATAAATACATTATGGAACATAGTATAGATAATTGTTTATATAATATATTTGTTCAATTATTGGTATGTATTGTTATTGTATTGTAATATATTATATCACAAAAATTTATCATATATTTTTATTTATTTATGTTATTTTATATTAAATTCATTAATATATCTTTAAGCTTATGCACTATATTTAATTTCATTTCATCAATTTATAATTTTTATATATAAATAAAATTATTAATTTTAATATTAAAATTATATAAAATATTAGAAAAAAATTCTAGTGTATGGGTAGTTATTATCTCAAATGCCACTACCATCCCACCAAATTTAATTCATATTTGACTAATAAAAAACAAAAAAATAGATATAAATATCACTATCTAACTCACTCTTTTCATTAAATCATAAAATCGTATAGAAACTCATGAGATCACTTCAAATTTGTATTTTTTTTTAACTTTAATTGATAATAAAATGCATGTTTTCAAAAGGAACATTTACACTGTGTGTTTGCTTAGAGAGAGTGTGAGCTTGAAAAAAGAGGTTGTGAGTAAATGGACTCCTCTCTCACACATACACGAAGTATTAGTAATTAGGGCTTGTTTGCTTCCAGGGGTGGTCCTGTTGTCGACGACGGAAGTCACAACACCACCCCATTTGGATCCATGAATTGTTGCGAGTGAGGTGGAAGGAAAGAGAAATGGGAGTGAATTTCGGTTCTCTCCAAAGATGAAGAGAAAGTTGAGCTGAGGAGAGGGAGTGCCACGTCATTCATAGTAAGTTACTTGGTGCCCTTGCTTTTGTGCTGAACAGTGCCCCTGCATGCATGCCACATGAAAGCATCAGATTCCTGACTTGGCTCAGGAATCGTTTGACCGTGTGAAAGTGTGAAAGTGAGTGAATGCAGTGGGTGAGGTAGGTGGGTGTGGAATGAAGCTGGCTATATTAAGCGAAGCATGAAGGTGGTTCCTCCATTCACAGAAAAGCAAAGAAAAAGCGAGCCATTAGAGAGTGTAGTGTAGTGTGGTTGGAAAGATTCGTAAGCCATCATAGTTTGTGGTAGGGGCTTAAGTTACGTATAGCTTGTTCATCTCACGTCCTGGGTTCATCTCCGTGGTTCATCTGGGTTCATCTGTGGGTTCCTCTGAGGTGAGACCATGTCTTTGAATGGTGCTTAATCGATTATGGCTGAATTAGAACTGGTCACATAATCGATTATGGTGAAGATAATCGATTAAGCAAAGTTAGTAATCGATTATCTGTAAAAATTTCAACCCATAATCGATTATCTGAAGTGTGGAAAAGGGTCATAATCGATTATTTATGTCATAATCGATTATGCTTGTTTTTTGCCTACTAACATAATATTTTCTAATTAACATTATTATGTGTTGGGAAAAACGGGTAATTTTCCCACTAAAACAAAACCCTAACAGAGCTACCCGACAAATAATATTGAATAAATAAAGCGGAATAATAAAAGAGATAAAGAGGAAAGAACACACCCGAAAATTGTTACGGAGTTCGGCCTGTTTAGCCTAATCTCCGAGCACAGCAAAAACAGCTCACTTTATTACTATGAGAGAAGATATTACAAATTGGGATATATATCAGTGAAGGAGGAGAGTTTAATTTATAACCCTCAAACCTCCTTCCCAAACAATGAACCCACCGATGTGGGACTTGGGATTAAGCCAAAATCAACAAATCTCCACCTTGGCTTAATTTCAAGTCCCACCTAAAACAAATCTTCTCAAACCATAACAAAAACAAACTTTACAGTGCTTCAAATTTGCGCCTCCGGGCGCCAACTTCAAATGTGCAAGATATTAACCAAGTCTAAACAGTGTTCAAACTGGTCCTTGTAACCACCTTGGTGAGCATATCTGCAGGATTCTCTGTAGTGTGAATCTTCTGGAGAACAATCTCCTCTTCTTCGAGAATCTCACGCACAAAATGATAGCGAACTCAATGTGCTTCGTCCGTTGGCATGAAAGACTTGATTCGTTGCTAAATGAATAGCACTCTGACTGTCAGAATATAACTCAAGTTGTTTCTGACCAAACTCCCAAGTCTTAAGCAACCCATGACCAAATTGCTTCCTTCACACCCTGTAATCGCCATATCTCTGCCTCTGTCGAAACAAAGCCACCGTAGACTGCAAGGTAGACTTCCAACTAACTGGCCTTTGCTAAAGTGAACAATAGCCAGTAGACCGTCGGTATCCAAATCATGCATAATCAGAATCCACAATACCAACTAGCATTGACCAAGTGATCATCTGTCAAATGTCATCCAACATCTAAGGTATTTTTGGAGGTACCGTAGAATCCATCTCACAGCTTGCCCAATGACCCTTGCCCGGATCATGCATGTACCTGCTAACAACACTCACAGCCTGTGAAATATCTGGTCTTGTACACACCATTGCATACATCAAGCTTCCAACTGCATTTGCATATGGGACTTTCGCCATGTATTCTCGTTCTTCATTAGTCGTCGGAGATAAACGGCTACTCAATTTCAAATGAGGAGCAAGTGGGTACTTACAGGTTTGTATCTTCGTGTATACCAAAACGTTGTAGTACCTTCTGCAAATACTGCTTCTGTGACAGCCAAGTTTTCCCCTCTCTCTCTGTCCCTGTTTATCTCCATGCCGAGAATCTTCTTGGCTCCCCCAAATCCTTCATCTCGAACTCTTTACTCAACTGAGCCTTTAACCTGTCAATCTCAACTTGGCTCTTTGCTGCAATCAGCATATCATCAACATATAAGAGTAAGTAAATGTAGGAACCATCTTCAAGTCTGCGCAAATACACACAGTGATCATATTTGCTTCTCTTGTACTTCTGATCCTTCATGAACTTATCAAATCGTTTGTACCACTGTCTCGGAGATTGTTCAGACCGTACAACGATTGCTAAGTTTACAAACCCAATCTTCTTTACCATCAACCTTGTATCCTTCTGGTTGAGTCATATAGATTTCCTCCTCCAAATCACCGTGTAGGAACGCGGTCTTTACATCAAGTTGAGCAGCTCCAAATTCAACTGTGCTACCAAGGCCAACAAAATTCGAATGGAGGAATGTTTAACAACTGGAGAAAATACCTCATTATAATCAATTCCCTCCCTCTGAGCAAAACCTTTAGCAACCAACCTTGCCTTGTAGCGAACATCTTCTTTATTAGGAAATCCTTCTTTCTTTGCAAATACCCATTTGCACCCAATTGCCTTTTTACCTTTTGGTAATTGTGCCAGCTTCCACGTCTTGTTCTTATTCAAAGATTGCATCTCCTCTTCCATCGCACCTGCCCAATTACCACTCTCTGAACTCAAAATGGCTTCTGGGTAAGTGGATGGAATGTCATCAACAACTGGAAGTGCATAGGCAACCATATCCATGAAACGAGCAGGCTTCTGAATATCTCGTCTCTGTCTTCTAACTGCAATTGGCACTGATTGCTGTTGAGATTCTTGGGTAGGAACCTCTTCCTCATCTGACTCTTCTTCTGCCATAGGAAGTCACTTGTGGTATTTCGTGTTGGGATCACACTGTCGGCTCAAACTCCACCTGCTTCGGGCACACTCCACCTGTTGCGGAGTACTATCAGCTCCTTCTGGATTTACCTTCTTTAACATGGCAGATTCATCAAAGGTAACATCCCTGCTGATAATCGTCTTCTTTGCCTCTAGACACCACAAACGGTATCCCTTCACTCCAGGACTAAAGCCCATGAAAAGAGCTTTCTTTGCCCGTGGATCCAACTTTGATTCAATCACATGATAATATGCATAGAACCAAAAACATGCAAAGAATCATAATCAGTTGCAGGTTTTCCAGACCATACCTCTAACGGGGTTTGCCATCTATAGCAGATGATGGCAAATGATTGACGAGATGTTGAACGTATGTCACAGCCTCAGCCCAAAACTCTCTGCCTAACTCAGCATTAGACAACATACAACGAACTTTCTCCACAAGTGTCTTGTTCATACGCTCCGAAACCCCATTCTGCGTGGTGTTTTTCTAACAGTGAAGTGCCGAACTATGCCACAATCTTGGCATACCTTCAGGAACGGATCACTCTTGTATTCTCTCCATTATCTGTTCGGAGAACCTTAATCTTCCTCCTGTCTGGTTTTCAACTTGAGCTTTCCACTTAAGGAAAATTCCAAGCACATCATTTTGTTCTTCATAGTAAACACCCAAACTCTCCTGGAAAAATCATCAACAAAAGTGACAAAATAATGCCTACCTCCGATTGACGAGTCTTGGCAGGTCCCCACACATCTGAATGCACATATCCAGAATACCCTTGGTATTGTGAATTGCAGTGCCAAACTTCACTCTTCGTTGTTTTCCCAGAACACAATGCTCACAAAATTCAAGTTTGCAAGCCTCGTACCTTTCAACAATCCTTGCTTGGTAAGAATTTGCAAGGATTCTCTCTAGCATGTCCAACCTCATATGCCACAACTTCGTTGCCTCAGCATCCTTCTAGTGCTAGAAGTTGTTGCCGCTACTGTCCCCACCACTGTATACCTTGGTAGTAATACAAATTGTTCTTCCTCACCCTTTCAACATCACCAGTGCTCCTGAAGTTGCTTTAAGAATTCCATCTCGCATCGTCACAACTAGGCCTTTAGATTCTAAAGCCCCCAATGAGATGAGATTCTTCTTCAACTTTGGCACGTACCGTACATCCCGCAAAAATTCTGGTGGATCCATCGTGATTCCGCAACTTGATTGAACCTATCCCGACTGTCTTACATGGATTATCATTTACCCATGTAAATAACCCCGCCATCAGTTCTTGAAAATCAAAGAACCATTCCCGAATGGGACACATATGATAGGTACAACCTGAATCCAATATCCACTCATTGGATGCAATGATGCTGAAAGCGAACAATCAACACATCACTTTTGCTTTCTGCAACATTTGCATCTTGCAGAGCCTTCCCTTCTTGATCCGAATTTGCCATTACAGACTCACAATATAATATTCAATATTACAAATAATTTCAAACAACCCAAGGCGAACCTTCGGCTCTGATACCACTTGTTGGGAAAAACGGGTAATTTTCCCACTAAAACAAACCCTAACAGAGCTACCCGACAAATAATATTGAATAAATAAAGCGGAATAATAAAAGAGATAAAGAGGAAAGAACACACCCGAAAATTGTTAACGGAGTTCGGCCTGTTTAGCCTAATCTCCGAGCATAGCAAAAACAGCTCACTTTTATTACTATGAGAGAAGATATTACAAATTGGGATATATATCAGTGAAGGAGGAGAGTTTAATTTATAACCCTCAAACCTCCTTCCCAAACAATGAACCCACCGATGTGGGACTTGGGATTAAGCCAAAATCAACATTATGTTCTTCATGTAATGACTTTATATTATATATTTGACACCTACTTAATATTCATGTTATATTCTAAATTTCTATTTTCTTTTTAAAATATATTCATTTTGCTATTCATAAATAATGAAAATTATTATTAAAATTAATTTATATATATTTGTATATATATAACATAACATAATTTATAAAATCATTTATAATATTAAAATTATGTAAATAAATTAACTTAAATAAAAATACTTTAATTAATAAAATGTTAAATAATATAATTATACTTTAATTTTAAATTATAATTAACTAAAATATGAAATATGATTAATCATTATTTATTCTTTTTTTATATACAAGGGTAAAATTGTAATCTCACAAACTTTACTATTCAAAATAATTTATAATATTCTTACAACTATCACTTCACTCACAATTTTCAATAAACTTTCCTCACACATCCCCTCTGACATACCCCAATCCAAACAACCTCAACTTTTTTCCCACTTTCTTCACACTTCCACTCTCACTCACCTTCAACTTACCTCTCCCCCACACCCTCTAATCCAAACACACCCTTAGTGAAAGTCACATAAATTTTGTGTTTTTACCTTTCTATCCTTCCTTTTTTAGCACACTCATTGTTTTACTGTTTTTTTTTGACTAATTAATATATACTCATAAAAATACTATTTTATTTTCTTAATTTATATATATTTAATATTAATTTTCTCATACAATATATCTTTGACTGATTTTTATAAATATATTTGAATTATCTCATATTTTATTTTATAATTATTTTTAAACACATAAGTAAATTTATAAATTTATAAATTTTAATATTTTAAAAAACTTAAAAATTCAATCATATCCATTATGTTACTCACCAACTTTAATAATTTTTTTCTACAAATCCACTCTAAATATCTTAATTAAAATTAATTTTCTTTACACTTTCATTTCAAATAATTTTAAATCCAATTCTCATATGTTGTTTAACCCAAACAAGACTTAGAGTTATAGGAAGATTTATTTTATATAATAGGTTAAAAGTATTCTTTCAAATACAAAATGACTTGTACTCATACAACAAAGTTTAATTTGAATCAGATATTTTATGCTAATATGAAGGTTGTATACCTATTATAAAAAACTATAAATGATATTGTATTTTACAAAATATTTTGGTATTTTTTCTTTGCAAATGTATGAATAATCTAATTGTTAATAATTTTTTCTAATTTTTTGGATTTATTTTATATTATGGTTGATTAAGGATACCATTAGTTTTCCCCCACCAATATATTGACAGTATTATAAAAGTGTTTAAATGGTTTGAATGTTTTGTTGTTGAGTAGTAAAAGAGAGAAAAAATATATCAATTTATAACTTTCACAGGTTTTTTAGCAAACGGTCATTATTCTCTTAACACTTAATCCATTGGGATTAATATTCTAAATTTAGATTTTGAACTTTTATATCAATTTATAAATTTCATAGGTTTTTTAGCAAATGGTCATTATTATCTGAACACTTAATCCATTGGGATTAATATTCTAAATTTAGATTTTGAACTTTTATATCAATTTATAAATTTCACTTAATCCATTGGGATTAATATTCTAAATTTATATTTTGAACTTTTATATCAATTTATAAATTTCATTGGTTTTTTACCAAATGGTCATTATTCTCTTAACACTTAATTCATTGGGATTAATATTCTAAATTTAGATTTTGAGCTTTACTCTCATGATTCGCAAAATAAATAAATAAATATACGTATCTTATTTTATAAATATGATTTGTCGGTATTTATACCTATTAATTTTTCATTAACTTCTCATATTTTAAAGGTGTTTCACATACTTAGTTCGTAAACAATATTTAAACTCATTTACCAAATAATCAAGGTTCATTCTTTAAATCTGATTTATTTAAAGAATTTAAAAGCAAATAGTGTTAATATAAAAGTTAACAAATTTATTCAATAGTAATTTTTTTAAATGATAATATTTTTATTATATTATATTAAGAAGTAAATTTTAAGTCTAATTTAACCTTACAAAACTAGTTTATAAAGTAAAATTTGCATCCACTTATATATTGTGGAATGTCCTTACGTAGGTGTGAGATCTCTAACACACACCAAAATCTTCAAATTTGTGTGCGAAACCATATACTTAAAAATGGATAATAGTGACTCGATAACGAATGATCGGATAAGTCCAAGAAACTCTCACTATGATAAATTCTGAATGGTTATGATATCTTAAGAAATAGACTTTAAACATAACTCAACCTTACAAAGTTGATAAGCTAAGGTTTATACCCAATTATATAAAATGTTTTCATTTATTGATGTGAAATTTTTAACAAATATATATATTATTCTAATAAAAAAAAAGACTATACTTAGGTCAGTTTGCTAATAACAAATAGTTATCAACGTATTTAAGTATCATTGTATCACTTTTTTTAAGATATAATAATTTGAAATTATATATTTACGTATTTTATTTAACAACTTAAAAATATTGAAATACTTATATATATATATATTAGATTAATTAATTTATTGTTGACTTATTTAGAAAGCTTTACTAAAAGTCTAGGTTTAAGCCTCTAAAAAGGATACACATCAATTAGACTTAACCTGTAGTGTGATATATAATTTCATAAAACTCAATCTAGTCTAAGTTAAATTTCCATTTACAATCCCTTTGAAATGATAATTAGTTTTAGATAATTAATTTAGTACGAGACTTTTTAAAGAGCTAATGATGTAAATTTGGAAGATTAAACTAAGATTTTTTTAACATTTATTGAAATCTTAAGTTTTTATTGGTCCAACTATTCCTCTTATTTTACACAAATGCCTATTTTAACATTACACCACAATATCAAACATGATCAAATTATTGTTTACCAGAAATTTCAACTTTTATTTATTGCAATATATAGGTCCCTTTCTACCAAACCCTAACAACACCTTTTCTCAATGAAATTTGAATACTTTTTTTCTACATCCACACTTCATTTCATTTTACAGATTATTTATTTATACACCCATAAGACATGATTTTAATTTCAAAATGATTGAAAAAGTACATCATGGTCATCCTCCTTTTTTTTTGTTTTTTCTCTTGACTTTCAAGTAAGACTTGAGTAAAATATTTTTTTTTTCACAAACAACAAAACTGTGATGGTTATAATTAGAATTATTCCAAGAATATATTGTTTTTGTTCACACAAAATTGCATATCCAATTACAAACAAGCAGAGAGTATATGTTTAAACATTTGTCATAATTTATATATAAAAAGATATTAAAATTAATAAAAGGTCCAGATTCTTGGGTGTTTCGTAGAAAAGCAAAAGACAAAGACAGGAACAAAAGATCCTTAATTTGAAAGCATATCCAATGCAGTGTCGTGTTTTCCATTATTACCCCTCACTCTCACCCGCCTCTTAATTAAGTAACTTAACTGCAACTCCTTTATCACCTCAACCAAGCAACTTTAACTTATTACTAAAACTTTTTCTTCACTGTTTCTCTAATTCCGGTCACCGGAGATGGATCTCCGGCAAGTTTTCGTATCTATTTTCCTTCTCTTCCTCCTAGTCTCCGTCAGTGTCGGAAAGAAGCACAAATTCTCCAGTCCGATCAAAACCGTGGTGGTGATAGTGATGGAGAACCGCTCCTTTGACCACGTCCTCGGCTGGCTCAAACCCTCGCGCCCCGACATCGACGGCCTCACCGGTTCCGAATCGAACCCTCTCTCCGTCGAGGACGCCGCCTCCCCCGCCGTCACCGTCTCCGACGACGCCCTCTTCATCGACGCCGACCCCGGCCATTCGTTCCAAGCCATCCGCGAGCAAATCTTCGGATCCAACGAGACGACACTAAATCCGGCCCCAATGAACGGCTTCGCGCAGCAAGCCGAGTCCATCCTCCCTGGCATGGGCAAAACCGTCATGAGCGGCTTCAAACCCGAAACCCTCCCCGTCTACACCAAACTCGCCACCCACTTCGCCGTTTTCGACAAGTGGTTCGCTTCGGTTCCGGCTTCGACCCAACCGAACCGGTTCTACGTCCACTCCGCCACCTCCCACGGCGCCATGAGCAACGTCCGCAAGAACCTCGTCCTTGGCTTCCCCCAGAAAACCATCTTCGACTCCCTCAATGAGAACGGCCTCACCTTCGGCATCTACTACCAGAACATCCCCGCCACGCTCTTCTTCAAGAGCCTCCGCAAGCTCAAGAACGCGGTCAAGTTCCATGACTACGCTCTCAAGTTCAGGAAGCACGCCCAGAGGGGGAATCTCCCGAACTATGTGGTGGTGGAACAGAGGTACTTCGATGTGGAGGTTTTTCCGGCCAACGACGACCACCCCTCCCATGACGTGGCGGAGGGGCAGATGTTTGTTAAGGAGGTGTATGAGATTTTGAGGAAGAGTCCTCAGTGGAAGGAGATGGCAGTGTTGATTACGTATGATGAGCATGGAGGGTTTTACGATCATGTGGCTACGCCGGTGGAGGGTGTGCCTAACCCTGATGGGATCATTGGACCTCCCCCCTATTACTTTGGGTTTGATAGGTTGGGGGTCAGGGTCCCCACTTTTCTTATCTCACCTTGGATCGAGAAGGGTACTGGTATGTGGTGGAAAGTTTTGAGCTTTTTCAAGTTTAGTTCGTTAATTCCGATTTCAGATGATTTGGGTTTTGCTTAAAAAACTGTTTTTTTTATGATGATTTTTATGCAAATTTGAAAATTGCTTGTAAATCAGCTGTTTTAATGAACTTTGATATCTGTAGTGTTCTCATCCAGAGGTTGTGGTGGTGAACTGAGATCTTGCCTTTTGTTTGAAAAACTGTTTTTTTACCTGTTCTAGTGTTTAGGGGACAACTTTTATATAAGTATTTGAGCTTTTGTGGTTGTATTGGATAATTGAGATGATTTGGTTTTGTCTGATTTTAAAAAACTGTTATTTGAATGATATTTGAATATTATTTCTAGAAGGAGTGTTTTAAAAATCCTAAGAACGGAAATAGGTAGATTTTTTTCGTCTTGTTTTCAGGGAACAAATGTTTAGAAAATAGAGATGTGATCGTGGGACAAAACACTTTCAGATGTGGATCTGATTTAACTCAAAACTAGATGAAATTTCAGTCATGTTTTTAATTTATTAATTTTAATATTAAAATGTTGGACAAATTTCATGGCAGATGTGTTGAGACAAACAAATTTTAGAAATCAGTAATCAAACAAGGTCTTGGGCTCTTGATGAGTTCTGTTTTGGTTTTATTGATTCAGTTTGTTGAATGCGTTTTGGCTTTGTTGGGTTGCTCGGGGATTTTTGACTTCGTGCTGCTGAGTGTGTTTTGTTGTTGGTCTTGGAATTGTGATGCAGTTTGGTTTGTTTTGGGTAGTTGAATTGTATTGTACATTTCGGCTTGGTTCAAGTATACTCGTGCATGAAGTTTAGGTTTATTTGGTTCGTGATGGAGTTTTAAGGACATCAATTAATTAATATCTGATTGCTTTAGTTGGATTTGTACAGTACATGCCTATGTTGATGTCATTTTGGGTCTTGACATAGAGTTAATTGGCTTGTATGTGGGTACTGATATTGGAGTTTTGAGATATTATTTTATGAATCTACTCACTTTTGCACTTGATGGAGTTATGTGTGTGTACCATTTTATAAGTATCAATGGGAATTTTTTTGTATTACTTCAAAATGATGTACTGAATTTTATGCTCCTGTGTACTTGCGTAATATGCTGAGAACAAGCTTTGATAATCTTTGTGTATACTGTAGTTCTCACTTCTCATATGCTCGTAGGTTTGTGAGTTGTAAGATAGTAGCTTATTGCTTGAGGCCAAATATGGAATATGTGATAATGATGAGAAATAGTTCTACTCCACGCAACATACAAAAATCCTCAAAAAAGGCATGAAATGAATTTGTTATGTGATCTGAACCAGAAGCTCCTTATCATATTGTGCTAAAGGAATCTAAGTTTGATCTATCGCTGGATGAAATGTTTTCTTTATAAACTGCATAACTCAGAGCATGTGAGACCATTGATGATGCTAATTAGCTTAAAAAAGGATGATTCATCAGTCTTGGTTTTCTTCATGTTGTTATAAAAATAATAAGTCTCTTGGTCAAGGATCCATAGCCACTTAAAAAAGGTTGATTCTGAGATGCTATTTTTTTATTTTTTTGCAGTGATTCATGAAGCAGAGGGTCCAACCCCATATTCTCAGTACGAGCATTCGTCAATTCCAGCCACAGTAAAGAAGCTTTTCAATTTAAAATCCAATTTCTTGACGAAGAGAGATGCATGGGCTGGTACCTTTGAAAAGTACTTTCACTTTCGAGATACTCCTCGTGACGATTGTCCAGGTTTGCATCTACTTCTTTGATATTTACATCTGATTCCAGCATTCTTGGTACTCTGTTATGGTAGCAATCAATGCCTTTTGAACTACTACATGCTTTGTTGAATTCATTTGTTAGTCTCTTATCCAAGCATCCAATTAAAGCAACCCTTTCCTGACCAGAAATGATTGTGTGTGAAAATCTGGTCTATCTTCAAAAGCTAGCTTCATAACTTTACAAGCTCAAAAACTTCACAATTTGTTGTTCTTTTGGCAAACTCAAGATACTTGTAATACACTCTGAAATTTCCATCCATTGTAGTAAACCTAATATAGACAATAGTCTAGTGCTAGGCAAGCCATGCTTGAATGCAGTCTTGGAAATTTCCTATGTAGCTGCATTGAGAAAAAACTAGTAAGTTGCCACTTTTGTCTATATGTAAACCAGATTTGGAAGTATATTGAAACACCAACAGTGTGCATCCAAAATAGAGCACACAAAGCTTTTCATCTGTCATTTCGTATTAAGAATTGTTTGATGCAAGTGATTTATTTAATTCATGCATTATGGTTATTTATGTAAAACTCTTCCGGAGATGAAGACCCTAAGGGATCATGGACCAAGAGAAAACTCAAGTCTTTCAGAATTCCAAGTGGAATTGATCCAGCTTGCATCCCAGCTCAATGGTGATTAGTACTCAACTCTTACCCAAACATTGGTAAAAGTATGACTGTGAAAGAAGCAAACAGGTATGCAGAAGATGCAGTGAAGAGGTTCCTGGAAGCTGCAAAAGCTGCTCTTAAAGCTGGGGCTAATGAATCAGCAATTGTCACAATGAGGCCTTCTCTTACAAGCAGAGTTGCAGTGGGAGATGACCAAAAACATGTAGAATCATACTGATCTCACACACCTCTGTAAATATAGTATATATATTTAGCATATTCAATATAATGTATAAGAAAAACAATATTGAAATTATTAGAAGTATTTTCAGTTCAAGAACAATTAACCAGATAATTGATTGATTTTGTTCATCTTGAACAGTCAGTTATTCATCACCATTATAGTGGTTGATTGTTCTTAATTGAAAAAGAATTTTACTGTATTCATGTAAACTGTTTTTAAAAAGAATCCTAGCACTGATACTCTTTTTTTATATTCTTTATCTATTACCACTAATACTCTCTTTTTTATATTCTTTGTCTATTACCAAAAATCTATTAAAAGTTACAAATTTTAGTTTTTTTTTTTCACTTCAATTTTTTAAAATGATTAATTTTTCTTTTCTATTTATAACAATATATATTGGAGGTTTAATTTTTTTTTGAGATTATTTAAAAGTGCGTAGAACAAGTCTCATGATAGATTGTTTTATTAACTTAGTTTAAACCATTAACTTAGTTTTAAGCCATTATCAAGAAGTAGCAATCAAAGATTTTTTTAGATAATAACAAGTGTTCAAAACGTTCTTCAATGACTATATTCCATGTTTAGAAATGATTTATATTAAATGATCAAATTATCTATGATTAAGGAAACAAATAAATCTACATGCGTATGATTAAATGTGATTAATTATCATATTTTCAAATCCTGTTTGAAATTGTTTTCTTTGCAAAACAAACAGTGACAGAGAAAGCTCAAAATTAAAAAGAAGTGACCCAAACAAGGCCAAAACCCTCAAATAGCAAATAGCATTGAGGTGCAAGGAGAATTTGCTCTAAAAGAGTGAGGGCAAATAGCAAATTTCTGGGCCAGCCTAAAAGTGTTCAAATAATAAAATGCTGGGCCTAACGAATGGCTCAGACTTTTAAAAAGAGAACAAAATGCTTGGGGTGGAGTTTTAAAACAAGGAGTACATTAAGCAAAAGAAATCGAAAATTTGGAAAACATAAAGGTAATAAATTCTCCCTCACCATATCAATTTTCAACATGCACCCAACCTCTTATTTAAAATGACAAAAATATCCCTCCAAAATGACGAAAATAACCTTAAATAAAAGGGAGGTATAAATAAAAATTACTTCTGGAACATTTTATCCAAAAATATTCTGGATTTAGATATCTAGAACACATTATTCCAGAAATTTGTATCCAAAATGTATTTTAATTTTTTTTTTCTTTTTTATCCGGAATGTAGTTTTCATTTTGAATTATATTTACTGAATTTTAAATCTGGAATAAAGGTAATTTTGGAAATTTAGAAAAATGAAGGGCGCAGGTTAGAATTAATATGGTGTAGGAAGAAATTCCAAACATAAAAACACGATAGTGGGTTTCATTTTGCTCTCTCCTCTTTAATTTAATTGGACCTACTTCCAATTTGCATACGACTATTTTTTCCTGCACCTCACATATGTTCTTCTGTCACTCCTACAAATCATGAAAATACCTTTTTATCCTTTTTGTGTCACCTCCATACTTTGGATCACATAATTCAAAAGTTAATTTTGAATTCGAAAATAACTTATAGATTATGTAATCCGAAATATATTTTTAAAAGTGGTATAGTTTGGATTTGAGAGTAGCTTCCGGATTATGTAATCCAAACATGCATTTGAAAAAAGGTTTTTGGATTACATAATTCATAAGCTAATTACAATTTAAAAAAAAGACTTCCGGATTACGTAATCCATAAATTACAGAGGGATATAAAAAATTTATGAAGGTGGAGAAGAACAGATAGATAGAGATGTAGGAAGAAACAATCTTTGCATACAAGTAATTCACCATTCAATAAAAAAGACCACGAACCCCACTTTTATTGGATTGACGTTGGGCCTCCCAGATGTTGAGTATGAGTTGTTGGTGAAGCCAATTCTTTTATAGGACTTGAGCTTATCACTAACCCCTTGTTTGCTTCCATGGATGTACTGTTCAAGAGAAATGAGTGGATATCCATGGTTTGGATCAAGGGATGTGCAGGGAAGTGAAGGAGAGGAAACCTGTGAACAGTAAATATCCTCTCCCCTCAAAATGAAGAGAAGAGGGAAAGCCATGTCAGCATCCCTTATTTCAAATTTACCCTCATTTGAATGTATTAGTATTTTAAAAAAATTATTGTACAATGTTAAATATATATATATATATATAATATTTAAAATGAAGAAACAAATCATAATAAATTTTAAGGAAGTTTAAGTTTGTTTATTATTTTATAAAATATATAAATCAGTGTAAAAAATAGTTAAATAAAATCTTCCATTTATATATTAGTATTAAGTAGATCAGGTGATACCTATTTTCAAGTTCTAATTAGATATTTTATTAAATGTGGTTGATTTAGTTTTTTTAAAAGAAAATAAATATATATCTAATTAAAATTGAAAATATTACCTCGGTTGGATCATGGTCATCACCAAAAGGTTATACTAAACATTTTCATTTTATTTTATACTAAATATTTAATTTATTTAATACAAAAATCCCTAAAAACAATCCATCACTTGAAATAATTTTATTCTAACTTAAATTATTCATTAGAAACTGAAAATATAATTAATATATAAATATATTATGTAAATGTTTTATTTGGTTTAATGAGCACAATACTTTTTAAATGACTCATGCATGCAAAAGCATATTCTCTGAAAAGGGATACCCATGGTGATAAAAATTGATTTTATGTCTTTTCTTGACCTATTAGTAGTTATTAAATAAATTTAACTAACACAAATATTTAATAAAACAAAATAATAATAATAATTATTGAACTATATCGGATTATACTACTAATACGTTTTATCCTTATTTTTATTATAATTTTTATGGAATCCTTTCTATGGTTAATTAAGTTATATTTTTGTTACTGTTGTATTTTTTAGATTGTTTATTGTGAGGTTTTTAATATTAAAAAATAGTAATTTTTATTTATATAAGATGATTTATTTTTAATTTTATAGTAATGTTAATATTTAAAGAAATTGAAATTTTTTTTTATTTTTATTTTGTTATTTTATTAAAATATTTCTATATATAGTTATATGAGTTATAATTATTTTATAAATTTTTATGAAATTTTTTTATTGTTAATTACGTTATATTTGTTGTTCTGTATTTTATTTTTCATTTCTAGAGGGTTTTTAATATTAAAAAATAACTTTTTATTATATAATGTTTGATTTATTTTTCAATTTTATTACTTGAAGTTTTGTTTTTATTTAATTTGTTGAATACATATTTTTTCTAATTATAGTTTTTATATTATACATATTTACATTTAACATATATTTTTTAATTATAATTTTAAATCTACGAAATGTGTGAAAGTTTTTCATTTTTAAACAAAAACAACTCATTTTAATTAATTTTTTTAATAGGCAAGGGTTAATCTGTAAAGTAACATTTCACACCTTTAAAAAAAATTAAAATTCCTCATAACCACATCACATCACTCACAAACTCCCATAAACTTCCTCACACATCCACCCTAACATACCCAATCCAAACACCCTCACACATCCACTCCCTCAAATCCTCACACATTCCCTCCCTAATCCAAACAGAGCCTAAATGTCAAAGAGTCCATTTATAAAAGACTCTTGACGCTCAATTGGAGTAAAGTACAATGCTATCCGAATAAAAGTGAATATCAAATATGGAAGTGAAAATAACGCTCTCTAAAATTGTATTTGTACAGTAAAAGTTACATAGGTCTCTATAACTAAGTAAATTTTATAAAA
>NW_027174198.1:0-27342 GCF_000499845.2 Phaseolus vulgaris | reverse complement strand
TATGTAACATGTGTTAAGAAAGGCACTGCTTGTTTATACCTTTAGATAATATCAACCTAATTTGACCGCCAGTGATGCTCTTTTGATATTTTATTCTAAAACTAAAAACCTTTAAGTTCTAAAATATATTTTGGGGTGAGGTGGAGAATCCACCATAATCTTCTTCCTTTAGAAGGGAAAGAAAAAGATGAAATCAAACGGCTTGTGTGGTGTGAGAGAAATTGAGTGAAAATATTTGTGTGTGTGATGGGTTTTTTCAATAAAATATTTTTAGTTTTTACTTAATTATCACTTATTTTATCTTCATCTACCTGTTGTTTCAAAGGGAGAAAAAGAAATGAATGGTTGGCGTTATTTAACAATTAAATTCTTAACCACATATACACTTAAGAGTTAAAGTTATATCTGAGCATATCTTACAAATTTGTTTATCTCTTTATAGATTATTGTTTGAAACTGGAATGGGAGTGGTAAGTTGAAAGTTTGAACTGATATTCCTGAAGTAGGCGGGTTGGTGTGGGGTGCTAGGGAATAAACCGAAAAGCTTTCATCATAAGGGTGACACCCGAAAGAGGAGCGAGGATTCTATCTTTATCCACTAAGAAGAAGATGAATAACATGTAGGATATAGTTGGCGTGAAGAACACACCCCACTCCACAGGAACTAAAGTACATATGCAGTGTCAGGTGAATAAAGTGTGTGTGTTCCCACGTTACTTGCCTTCACCTCAATTCCTACCTAATTAATTCATTCCTCTCTCTGTTCTTATGGATCTCTTTCTTTTCCCATTGGATCGTCGTTTTCTACCTGCTTTAATCCAAACATGTCCATTATTATTGTTTCAATCATAAGCATGTTATCATTGCTACTCAGTGTTGCTATACACTCTTCTTCTAGGTACTTGTTACTTGTTCTTATTACCTTCTGCTGTAGCAGAGAATAGTGTAAAATGCATGCACTCAATGCCCGTTGGTTGGTAACAGCCCCAAAACAAAAACACTAACTCCAATGTATGGATCAGTAAAATCATAGTTTTCAATTCCTGTACATGGAATTGCGACCATAATACTGCTGTTACATAGTTTTCCACACCCGCAATACTTCATCACAACTACAGTGTGAATCAGATCACATATAGAGCTACAGCAAATGGTGGTGATACTTTGACAATGTAAAGTAAAATACATACATCTACATACTAATTAATTATTATTTTAATTATATTTATTTTATTTTTTAATTAAAAATATTATTATGGTATTATAATTGGGTGTCAAAGTATATGTTATTTACTATTTAAGTGTTAACAAAAACTTTTCCTATAACAAAACTTCAGAACTGCTTTATTTCATTTTTTTTACTCGAATCTTCAGTATCAATGGTAAAAGAAAGTGTACAAAATATCGGAAAATTAAAAGAAACACCTCATGATGATGCACTTTTAAGGTTGTGTAATACACTTTAAGTAATTGTAAACGATATACGAGGGATAAAATTTCTTTTACTTTCGATAATTTTAACAGACTGTAATCACAATATGGTCTCAATCTTAATTTAAAACCATAACTATAATGTTTTTATACAGTAGTGGCTTCTTATTGGTGTTGTAATACATGAGTATATATATGTACTGGTTAATTGGTTTTTTGGGGTTATTTTTTGAAAGTTACACTGATATTTGTAATAGTATTGAAATATCACTAAAATATTTCACACTTTTTCTTTTTTCTGATAAAAAATGTTTAAGTAGAAGGTCTGAGAAAATAGCTGACCTAATTATGAGCGATTAGCCAATGAAAGAGACAATTATAAACGGTAGTGTTTGGAGTAAATGAGAAACAGTATTGTTAATTAGCAGCATGATGCATGGCATGTGCAGAAGCTTAAAGATTTCTGTGCCTATATGATTACAAAGACAATAATGGTGCAGTAGTGTAGCCTCTTGGCTTTTTGCCATGTTATATATGCACATGGTGTGCATATGATATATATGCCTTTGTGCATCAATAGGTATCTTGTAAATTAACAATAAGTATCACCTTTTGAGATAAAAACCCCAAAACTGTGAACATACTTCGTTCTCAAGCTACGTGTTTTTACTTCCTACACCCGAGTTGCTTTCTCGATCTTCTTTTCTTCTTTCTTTCCTTTTCTTAAAGAAACCAAATGAAAGTTCACAAAAGGTCAGGTAAAACCACACAAATTTAAAAGCTCCACATTTTCTCAAAAATATTTAAAGCGGGAATTTTTTTTCATATCTATTCTTTTTTTAATGGAAAAACTTTTAATTTGTTTCTCTTCGAATTAGATACTTATCTTCTTCCAATATATTATATTTTATATTTTTTTTCATTTCCTGTTTTGTTATAAGAGATAATCAATCAATGATATGTGTGGGTGTGGAACGTACAATGTCAACACACTTTTCATACTTTCTTAATTTTCAAATTATCATGAGGTATAAATCTATATGAAAGTGTCACTTATAGATTGTATTTTATGCATGGATAGGAAACGCGGGTCATTCTTTTTTGAGAATAGCAAATAACTTATGTTTTTCAATAAAATTAGAGTGCTGACAAATTTGATAATTTTACCTTAAATTATAACTAAAAAAATATTTTTTTTTCCTGAAATATGGACTCACTTTACAATTTGGAAATTATATTATGTCACATCAAATCTGTAAACTAATGTCTTTTAATGAAAAATTGTTAAAATAACATTTTTTAAAACAATATTGCTCAATATAAAATAATTTTAGAAGTTCCCACGACATCCCTTATTGTATTTGAGAAATGTTGCTAGTAGAATAACTTTTACAAATAAAAAGAGAAAATACTAATAAAAGGAATTATCTAAGTTACTCTAACCAAAAATAGAATTAAGCAATCTCGCTCAAAATTATTAGAGAAATTAATAGTTACACCCAATAATAATAATAAAGTACATTGTAGAAATAGGCCAACACTTTAAATGTGATTTACTTAACTTTATTTTTGTTTGGGGTAAGTTAGACAAGTCTATAAAATAAATATGAATGTAATAAATAATGTGATGAAGAAGAAAAATACTTGTTTTGTTTCTCATACGTATTTTATTTCAAATTTAACCATGTGTGGTGGAAAAGGTAAAGATAAAAAAAATGTTAATGTATTGTATTAGTTGTATGTTATATAGAATTTTAAGAAAATACAATCACTACTCATCTATATATCTATTTGTACAGGCACACATTTAAAATAAGATGTTGTTATCTCTTAAGTAAGACAAATTTTTTTAAAACACTACAAGAAAATTATAGCTCAATATTGGTAAAAAAAAAATGGATGCAAGGGAAAGGTAATAGACACTTAAGTGTTGTGTGTTGTCCTAGGAGTGAACACTAAAATCTTATAAGGTAATTTCATTATTGTCGTCATTTGAAGTGATCCGTCAGTATTTTATTTTATTTTTATAAGCATTCACTTAGAGTGAATTTGACCCAAATTACTTATTTTTTATCCGTCTAACGTGAAATTGGTCGACACTATTTACATCCCTCTTTTAATCTAACACTTGTCTCTAATCGTTAATCCATTTTTCTTGTAATGTCAGTCTAATACATAACTACTAATCTGACTCTTTCGTATCTTAACTCAAATTTTAACCTTGACAACACATTTATTTTTTTTAGTTAATTTCTTACATTATTAAAATATCACCTTTATTAATTATAGATTTTTTAGTATATATATAAGTTTATAACTATTTTTAGTGTAGATATTTTATTTTTGCAATTACATACAACATTTTGATTACTTCTTTTAATAAAAGTTGTTACTTTTATTTTGGCAACAATCTTTTTAGCATCTAAGAAGATGCGGACACACACATATTATATTTCTACTAATATAAATAAAGACAAGGAATGTCTCTCTTGACATGAATCATATTTCATCGACAATGATATAGCATTAAGCTTCTAAACCATATATATAAGAATAGATTTATGTGGTCCGCGTTATGATCTTGGTCAAAAATTGGAACGCTAATACCTCGTTATGGGTGCAGTCACTTTGGTTCTTTAGGTCCACCATGAGAGTTCTTTTGTGTCCATCTCAAAGTTTTCCTTTCATATGTACAGCAATGATGCATGCAAGAGAACAAAATTAAAAGGCCCTTAGAAGACCAATATTATTCATTCCTTGTTATAAAAAGTTTGGCATTATAGCACCACATATAATTCCGGATCCCGCTGCCAATAATTGCAATCAATATATTACGGAGAAGTACATTAATTTCTTGGGTCCAGTGTGAGCTCTAAAGTAAAATACTCTCCACAGTTCAAAGCAAGATCTGTGTCTAGTCCAAATAATTGTCTGGTCCTGGTGTACTCATAGGGAAGCAAAAAACCACTTACACTCTCATTCTTTACATGTTTTTAGTTCTTCCATTTACTTATATTTTTAGATACTGCGTTAAATATTTTTTTACACAAATAACCTAAAATTCAGATAAAGTTATATATTTAGCATAAAAGTGAAATACAAAATAGTTAATGGGTTATTCATAACCAAATTTTATTTACCTTATGAGGAAATTAATCATCAAATATAAAAAAAATAAAAATGAGATCCATGTGGCTATTGATTGGTGTTTCTGTGTTGGAACTTGGCACCCACATAGGTTAACAAACCATGTGAAACTAGGCACCTTACCTAATGTGTAGAGAAAGAAAATTGAGTGCTTACCTAATCGAAGGCACAAACATATAAAATGGATACTAACAAACGTATACACGCATGCGCGACACTGCAACGTTTGACTGCGGCGCGCAACGAAATGGGAAAGAGATCTGAAACAAATTCTTATGGCATTTGATTATTTTTGTACGACCAGAATCTACGAGACGGTGTGAGTGTGGACTATTTTTCTCAGTTTGAACCTTGTGTTCTTCATTGGTTGTCGTTCCATGATTTGTTCTCTGGCTAGCAATAGCTAAGCGAGAATGATTAGTGGTTATGATATTATTATTAAAGAAAATGCAGTCCCTTTGGGGACCCACCTACCCGACCACTTATATCCCTTTAAGATTTCCCTCCAATGGCACAGTCGTTTTCTAGTTAGATATTGTTCTGTCTTCTTCGGTGGGCTTTTGGATTGAAGATTGAATAATAAATTTTATTTTAGTTATCAGTAAAATTGGATGTATCAGATCAACTTTATTTCAAATAAAAAGTTATTAATTTATTTGGATTCACTAAAGATTTAACTAAAATTTTGATTCAATATGATCTATTTAGTTAATAAAAATATATTTTAATACATTTATTAACATTTTGTATATTTAGATATGGATATTCAATTCATTCATAAAAATAGTAATATTTTTAAGAAATTGAAAATATATTTTTTAAGAAAATCAAAATTAAATTTTAAAACAATTTTAAACATATTTTTTTAAAACATTTTTAAAAATGTAAATTTAAATAAAAAAAAATTGGTTGATAAGTTCATATATAATTATATATAAAAAAATTGTATGTAATTACATACAGGTTATTTCTATTCAATGTTCTCACACTGCACCAACTTTTTTTGTACAATCCTTCACAATGAAACAATTTTCATATTGTACTATTATAAATAAAGAATTAAGATAATACAAAGGAAAAAAAAAAAGGAAGGCAAAGGATGAGAAAAAAAATTTCTTTTATTTTTTTTTTCTTACTTATATCAAAGTAAAGAGTCTGAATATATACGAGTAGTATAATCAGTTTAGGTCTAATTAAAGAGACATCATGTAAAAAAAAAGTCAATAAATGTTAGAATAAGAAAAGACAAATTAAAGGCTAGACGTAAGTACAAAAGAAACAATTAAGAATTAGAAAAGACAAAATTAATATTAGTTTCCTTCTAGAAGCCTTGTATCCATATCCTTTGTTACTATATATGAGACCCAACTTGGAACAAATATTCTTGAAAGATTAAGGAATTAAGACTTTGGTATAAATGTCATCAAATTGCTTTGTGGTAGAAATGGGAAGCAAATGTATCAGACTCTTCTTCAATTTGTCCCTAACAATTTGACAATCTATTTTTATGTCATGAAACACTAGATTTGTTGCAATGCATCTTTCTGAGTCATTGTCACAACATAAAAGAGATGGTTGCTCAAAAGGATCTTTGAAATCTAGAAAAAGAAAAGTTAGTCATTGAATTTCACATGTAACTGGTAATTGCCTTGTATTTAACTTCCCAAAAACTCTTTAATATTGTTCCTTACTTCTTTTATTTAAAGGATATGAGGGAATTCTCAAGATACACACTAAAATCAGTCACTGATTGTCTCGAATCACTACAGGTGTCCAAAACACTATCACAAAAGGCTTTTAAATGAGCAAAAGTGTTGGAAGAGAAAAATAAACTAAAACTTGAAGTTCCTTTAATATATCCGAGAATTCTAATTGTTGCATTATATAGTGAGCAATTGTAAGCTTAGCAAGAAATTGAGAAAGTTGTTGCACAAAAAAGGTTATGTCAGGTCGGGTATTAATGAGATACATAAGTCTTCCAATCAATCTTCCATAGGCTTGAACATTTGTGAAAGGAACAATTCAGTAAAAGATAATTTTGCATGATTATCAATTAGAGTGGGTGCAGGTTTGCAGGCTAAAAGACTTGCATCTGTTAACAATTCTAGCTCATATTTCCTTTGTTTCATCATTATCCCTTTCTTACTTCTTGTTATTTCAAGACCAAGAAAATATCTTAAATTCCCAAGATCCTTATCTTGAATGTTTGATTCAAGGCTTGTTTGATTCGCTCAATCTCCTCCTTATTATTTCCTGTCAATATTATATCATCCATATGTTGGGTTTAATAGTGCCAAAGTTCAAGAGGGAGGGTGAATTGACCTTTTAAAACTTTCTCGCAGAAACAGTGTTTAACACAGTTTACAAAAAATAAATCGATTTATGTGAAAATGAACATATTTATTTCAGCACTGTTTTTGTTTGAAAAGCCTTTATACAACAAGGTTAATCACAAGATTATGCAGATAGATTTTCCAGATGCACACACACTGATATTAGAACGAAAACCAATGAAACACAAAACAGCAAACTTCAATTTCAAGCAAGTGATTAAGGTTCAATTGATAGCATGCCAATTAATTGAGTAACCTTTACAATCAACCTGTTCCAGTGACTTTTAACAAACTATGAGTGTTCTTCTTGATATCAAACAGTTTTTCAGAAATTAAGAACAATGCTTCACAGAACAGCAAACTTCAATTTTAAGCAATTGTTTAAGGTTTAATTAATAGCTTTGACAATTTCTTGAGCAACCTATCACAGTCAATCTGTTCTAGTGGCTTTTAACAAATTTTATATGTTCTTATCAGAATCAAACAACTTTTTCAGAAATTAAGAACAGTATGAAACGAGCCCAGAAAAAACAGATTTATTAATGAATGAACAAATTTATTTCTTTGCTGTTTTATCAATTATGCAGACTTAATTGCAGAGATTGAGAGAGAATGAACACAAGGCAGTTATACTGGTTCACTCAACTGAGCTACATCCAGTCTTCACCTAAAACCAAGGTGAAATTCACTAAATCACAGTACAAACAAACACAATTCCCACTGTTCTTGAAACCTACAAGAACTTAGGTACTCTTGCTGAAAAACCTATTTCAGCTCACACACACTCTTCAAGAAAACCTATCAAGAAGAGTGTTCAACCAAACTGTTACAAGAAATGAAAAGTGAAACGACTACACCTGATTGAGGATACAAAGATCTGCCTTAAACCAGTAGGCAAGATTGCTAGAACAGTAGCAGCACCTCACACCAAGCTTTTGGAACCAAACCAAGAACAAACACTTTGTGATTTTCGAAATCTTTGAAGAACAAATGCTAATCCTTTGTAAACTTTTAATTCTCTGCTGTCAAAACTTGTTTTTGCAAATGTATGAACGACGTTTAAACTCAGAAACAAGTTTTCATTTTATAGAAAACCAACTTATAACAGAATTTTGAAAAATAGTTAAAGCTGTTATAAAATGAACAGATTGAAAATAAAATGAACAGATTTATTTTCAAAAGCAGTTAGAGAATTTGTTAAGTGAGGAGACTTAGTCAACCATTCTGGTGCTGAGAGAAAACTGAAAATCGTTTAAGCTTGACATGGCATCAGAGACAAAAAGAATCTATTCATTTACAGATGAACAGATTTATTTTTCAAAACGAAAACAGAAAAGCTTAACTATTTGAAACACAGTCATTTTGAAAGATAGAAGACTTAGTCAAAATACATGATGCACAAAATCTAATTTTCACAAGACTTAGCCAAGGCATCAGTGTAAAAAATGAATCTGTTTATTTAGAAAATAACAAATTTATTTTTATGTAGTAAACGTGTTTTTTTGTAAAACATGTGAAAAACAGTTTAAGAAATCTTATGCTTGTTCTTATCACATGGCCAGTGGTTATGAGGTGAGTTACTCAGCAAAAAGCCCACTCTTAGACAACATCTAAGCACTACCTAAGACACACTTAAAGCAAAGCAAAATACACATGAAATGTACATAAAAGTCTTCATCATGAAATGTACACTCAATCTATGTACACACTTGAAGGGGCAGCAACCATCTTCAACACCATATACACAAATAATGTTGTAAAAGATCATTCAGAAGAACTAATAAACAATGAATGATTATTCATAGATTGAGTATATCCCATAGAAAGCAAAAAGGATGATAGTTTGGCAAACCGCTTTCCGTTGGCTTGCTTAAGGTCATATAAAGGTTTTTTTTAATTTACAAACTTGTCCTGGTTGAATAGAAGTCAATCCAGGAGGAGCAACCATGTATACATCTTCTTTCAACTCTCCATGTAAAAATGCCTTGTTTATGTCTAATTGTTTCAATTCCCAATTATAGATAGAAGCTAGATAAAGAAGCAACCTTATGATGGTCATCTTTGTTACTGGAGAGAAAGTATCAAGATATTTAATGCCTTTTGTTTATGTGTATCCCTTTACTACCAGCCTTGTTTTATACCTTTCAATTGTCCCATTAGCCTTATATTTTATTTTGAATATCTATTTGCAACCTATGAATGACTCGTGATCAAAAATTTTTATCACCTACTGGACACAATTAATTAGACAGTAAACAAAATTTGATCATGAATGTTAGAACTGTTATTTTCATTGCTAGTATTTTGAACCCTTTGATATGGAAAAAACATTTTCATAAAAGACAACATCTCTAGACACAAAAATTTCTTTAGATTGAATATTCAACAGAACACATCCTGTTGTCCCCCTTTTAAAACAAAAAAAAACACATTTTGATGCCCTTTGATCAAATTTTTGTTTGTTTGTTGACAAAGTGTTATCATAGCACAAACATCAAAATACCTTATCAATTAAAATTTGTTGCAGTTTGGTAAAACATTTCATAGGAGAAGAATAATTTAGAATAGGCGTTGGAAGCATGTTTATAATATGCGCAACATGTATCGCAGAGTATGACCAATAAATTTTAGGTAAATGAAATTGTATCTTGAGAGCTCTTGTTATATTTAATATATGATCATGTTTCCTTTCAACTATGCTATTTTTTTTGTGGAGTATTGACACATGAAAATCTTTTTTGTTCTGCAAAATGACAAACATCACAAACAATTGATTTGTTATATTTAACAAAAGAAAATTTAGTCATTATAACATCTATACATTTGTTAGAAACATGTCCTAATTGAAAATGCCAAAGGGTTTGTAGATCACTAGCACTGACATTAACATTATTGATGATATGTCCATATTTGATGGGTTTGATTTGAAGTTTTTGTTAAGATGGGATCCTGAATATATAAAGTCTATCTTGCATATTAGTTGAACCAATTAATTTCAAGGAGTTCTTGTCCTAAATGTGACAACCATTAGAGTCAAAGGTAAGAGCACAAGATAAATTATCAATCAATTTTGCTACTGGAAGAAGATTAAAATTGAAACAAGGAATATACATAACATTGTCTATGACAAGATTTTGAATGAGAAAAATAGTGACTTGATTTCCATTTGGTAATTTGATATAAATAGGATTAATTTGATGATATGAAGTGAAATGAGTTAAGGATGAACAAATGTGATCAGTAGCACCACTATCAATCCAAGAACTGAAGGAAGAAAGAATTTTATTAACAGATTGTGTTGTCACGTTGGAAGGAATAATAAAGACTTGATTAGAAATATTGCCACTAGGCTTGGACCATTGTAAGAGAGCTAACAATGTGTGATATTGCTCAGGAGTAAAACCAATTTATTGAGATTGCACTTTTGTCTTTGAACTAACATGGTAAGGAGAACACAAATTTTGTGAGGGATCAACAACTTCACTAATGAGTAAATGTAGCAACCAGAGCTCTTCAAAGCTCTAATACCATATTATAAATAAAGAAGGAAAAAAAGGAAGACAAAGGATATGAGAAAGATTTTTTCTTCTATTTTCTTTTCTTTGCTTAAATCAAAGTAAAGAGTTTGAATATATACAAGCAATACACTCATTCAAGGTCTAGTGAAATAGATATAATGTAAAATAAAAGCCAATAAATGCTAGAATAAGAAAAGACAAATTAAAGGCTAGACATAAGTACAAAAAAGAAACAAGTAAAAATTAGAAAAGACAAAATTAATATTAGCTTCCTTAAAGAAGCCTTGTATCCATATCCTTTGTTAGCCTCTGCAAGCTGGGGGGACACATATTGATGAGACCCAACTTGAAACAAATATTTTTTAAAGATTGAGGACTTAAGACTTTGGTATAAATGTCATCCAATTGCTCTGTGGTAGAAATGAGAAACAAATGTATGAGACTCTTCAATTTTTCCCTAACAATGTTACAATCTATTCTATGTCATGAAACACTGGATTTGCTGCAATGTATCTTGCTGATTCATTGTCACGATATAAAAAAGATGATTGCTCAAAAGGAACTTTGAAATCTACAATTTTGCTTAAATGATTGATTGAATGATATATTTATCAAGAATTAATTGCTTGAAAAGCTTGAGAGTTAACTTGCTTCCTTTTATTTTTTATAATCTCTACTTTATTTGTTCTGCACAACAATTTCAACCCCATTTTTTTCATTGTTATTTCTAACACTTTTGACTGCAGATAAGTTTTGAATATTGATTTAAATGAATTTAATATTGGATTTGTTGGGAGACAACATAAGATCATCCGATCATAATTGCATAGTTTTAATTTTTAATTTTTAATAAAGTCAATGGAGTAATTTTAATAAAGTCAATGGAGTAATTTTAATAATACAAATTTAGAGAATTTAAAATGTTACATTGTTAAAGGAATTTAATTAATATAATTTAAACTTTATTCTTAACAATTGTAATAATCTATGCCTAAGTGCAGTTAAAAGTCAAGGAATTTAGGATGCATTACAAATCTTCTTGTGTTTCATTTCAACCAATAAAATAAATTTGCAATTAAGCCAAATTTTAGATAGAGGTAATTTTAACCTACAACAAATAAAACCGTTTGAAACGTTAAACCGGTGCTGGTACCGAAACCCTTAATCGATCCATTTCTCTCCTCTAGTTTCAAAACAGTCCACTGAAAGGCGTGACCCTGCAGACTAAAACCCTTTCGTTTTCTTTTCCCGCCACATCTCTCAACGCCTAAAACCCCACTCCTACATTACCCTATCTACTTCCATTCCTCAGACTAGATGTGTAACCGTTGAGCGCGTAGCGATCATGGCGAAAGTCACTTCCAGAGACGTTCAAGAGATTGTGGAAAAACTCTCATCTGATAAAGTCAAAGCTCGCGAAGTCATTTTCCTTTCTCCAACTCTCTACTTTCCTTCGTTTTGTTGCTCTTTAATCGGCGATTTTGAATGGGAAAAGAACCTTCCTGTTAATGTTATGCATGTAGCGAAAAATTGAATTTAGTGTCGATATTATTGTTTTCGATCAAGAAATCTGTCTCGTGAATGGCTAATAGTTGCATTAATTTGAACTAGAGTAGTAGAGAAAGATCGTCTTAGCAAGTAGTTGTTATTGTTATAGCTTTTCTCTTTGAGTTCTACTTCTAAAAAAATTGGAACATTCTGGATAAAGAATGTTCATAACATTTAGCCTGTTTGTCAAGTAGATATTATTACACATTTTTTTATGATTGTGTTGGAATTTATTTATTGGTTTTATGAATTCTCTCTTTTGTGTACGTCCTGAGGACTGTGTTATTCAGTGGTATTGTTTTTGTATGTCAACAGGAAGGGATTAAGTTGTTAAACACTTGGTTAGAAGGAGAAAGGTCATATAACTTCTGTAAATTTATTGGACTGAATACTGCAAAGCTTAGACCAGATGAAATTCCTCACAGTAAGATTTTGTTTTCAAGTTAATTTTACAAGCATTGGTAGATGCAATATTTTCAATATTATCCAAGCCAAGATGTATGGTGTACACTTTTGATTGATTTGTTTATTTTAAATTTTTGTGGTGCAGCTGAAACATGGCCTTTTCTTGTTTCTTTACTTATTAAATCTGCATCAGCGGAAATATCCTCAAGTAAGCGGAGAAATCCAAAAGTGATATATGCGAAGACTCTTAGAATTGTTGTTCAACGTGCAGAGGATGGCAAGTGTTCAGGTCAGTCGGAGGTAGTTTAGTTCTGTAATGCTTGTTCTTTTGTCCGCTTTTGATTGTAAACAAACAATAGAATAAGAAGATTAATTAAAAATTAATTGTGTCCAGTAGGTGATAAAAAATTGTGAAAAGAAAAATAAATGATTTTTAGACACCAATGGTGACCACGAGTGTAAGACATCCCTTTTTTTTGTTAAAATGAGATTGTGAACGTTTTTCTCCTCATTAACTGAATAATTCTTCAGGTTATAATACCCACTTTAGATATTTTTCTTTTCTTTTTTTTCCTGTCTAGTCTTCAATAATATTTAATATTGGCCTGAGTAGGGAATTATTCTTTTCAGTGATACCATTTTAGTATCGTAATGTTTCTTGGAATTTCACTTTTAGAAACTAAAATGATAGGAGGAAATATTGTGTCTATATTTCCTTGATACTCACTCCCTTGAGACCTATCTTTTTAGGGACTAAAGTAAAAACTTTAGACTACATCTTTGAATGTCCTTGTGAACCAAGAATTAAAAAGAGAAGAAAAGAAAGGTTTTTATTGAGTAGAATGAAAAGAACAAGAAATAGGAGAGCACTATCTACCTCGAGGCCTTTCCCTTCACAAAGAGCCAATGCTCAATCTACAAAAGTCACCCCTCCCCCTCTCCTTCTTTCCTATTTATATCTAACACCTCAAGTAACAGACTCCTGAATATTCTAACTAATTTCTCTTCTTTGTGTATCCTAACAATACACTCCTCCAAAAATCAACCTTGTCCTCAAGATGGAATAGTGAAAGCTTGATCCTGTGGCTCATCATTGCGATCTTTATCTACCCTTCTTGTTATGATACTGTCCTATCATAGGTAGGGAACCCACTGACTACTGCATGCAAATTCTGGCCTAGAGGCTTGGGTGGTGGTGGGATGAGCGAGGTTTTTGTATTAAAGTCTCCAAAGGAACAAGAAATAAGGAAAGCACTCTCTCCTTCAAGGGCTTCCCCTTCACAAATAACTAATGCTCAATCTACAAAATGCACCCCCTCCCCCCTTCTTCCCTATTTATATCTAACTAACACCTCAAGTAACAAACTCAAATATCCTAACTAATTTATGTTCTCTGTGTATTTGAACAGTCCTTCAATCCTATTGTTTTAAATTATAATCTAAAAGTAATTCCACAAACATGTGAGGAACTAATAGGCGGAGAAATTGTTTACTAACAAAATTTCAAATAATATTGATTGTGGACATAGTCAAACTTAGGAGGAAGTCCAACAAGTGCAAGAACCATATAAAATTTCCACAGTATTCAAGATGTTTGTCTGCATCAATAGTGAAAGACACGAGGGCTTCAAAGTCAACAACTAAGGATCGAGCTTATCAAGATAGGCTTGTATAGTTTTACAAAAATAAGGTTGAAGACAATGCTGTAAAGACAATGAACGTCATTGGAATAAAGTTTTTTGGATTTGTTCTCGACATCATAACAGGTAGTAAAAATTTGGTATTGGGGTTGCAATTTGCCATGAATGGAGAACCAAAGAACGCTACTCAAAGAGGTATCAATTTGCTTCCATCAGGCTTGATTAGATTTGGGAATATCTATGGCTTGTTTGGTCAAGTGGTTTTAGACCTCAGAGCCACAACGGGAAAATAGCAGCCCAGGAGCTGTTGTTGCATGTGTTGATTGGTTTTTCACATGGAATCAATGGAATAGTGGTAAAAGTCACTGTAGAAGCGGTATTTGAGTGGGAGTTGTTGTAATTCATAGGATACACAAATACAATATTTTTTTTATAGAATAACTTCTATGCAAACAAATACAATTTTCAAGGATTCATTTACATGAAAATTTTAATCAGGGACCTATCAGCTAACACCCTTATCTTTCGGGACCATTTGGGTATTTACTCATTTTTATTACTTGTATGGAAATAACATAATTATTTATCACTTAATAATTGTTTGACACTTTTGAGGCTTTATTTTAATATCTTTTTTTTAATAGCCATCTAAATAACAAGCAAAAATATAGGAACATTAATCTTATATTATACAGTGAATTTTGCTCCTTTTAATTATTTGTTTTTCCTTTTATTTTTAGGAAAAATGTTACCATTGTCATCTGTAGTTAAACTACTTTTTAATCATGTTTGGGATGTCCTGAGCAATGTCCTAAGCTTTCAGTCTGAATATGGCATTATCCTTCGGCATCTATTGTCAGTTAGGGATTATAGTTTCCAGATGAGGAGGCGTGTTTACTGCAGTAAGTTTTCTGTAAACTTAAGGTTTGCATTATCTCCACATCTCATCAACAATACCAGTTTAATTTTCTCACCCTCTTTTTTAATCAAATTGTTTTGTCTCTAGATCTGATGTTTCTGTACATTGAGAAAGTTGAAACCAGCTTGAGTGGAAAAAATATTAGCAATTGTACTTCCAAGGAGGAGGTCTTCCGTTATATCTTGACGCTTCATTCTCTTTTAAAATATCCCCCTGGGGACTACCCTGATAACGTAAGAGAAAACATTGTGAAGGGTTTTGTTAGAATATGTTCATTCATCAGGTATTTCCACTGCACTTCATTATTTTTTTTTTTCTATTATTCTTATCTGCTAGAGTGCAATACCATTTCTTTTTTACTTTTTCAGGGATGAGAGCAAGATAGCACGCAAACTTGTTGAGTGTATAAATACATATTTATTAAATGATGGTCCAAATTTAGGCTTACTGTTGCTTGAAATTCATAATGCCCTGCAACAGTTTGTGTTCCACTGTTGGCTGACAACACATGATCGCGTTCTTAAGGTCTCTTGCAATTGCCTTTTAAAGCAAATAGTAGCTTAAGTTATGAAATGTTTTCAAATTTTTCAAATTGTTCTATTAATGTTTCTGTTGCAGGATTCACTTGTGTTCTATGCAAGGATACAGTTGAGTTTAATGAGAGGTGCTGCTTGATAGATGCTTATTGGTAGAACAGCTTTTGGATGTGATTTGTAAGGATCTTGACCAAGGTAGCATGTCTAGTACTTCAATGCTGCGGTATGTATTTCTAACAAGTTGATGTGCTTTTAGTGTTTGATTGGATATTTTAGTGTTTTACAGAAACATAATAAACTTTATAATGATGTTGTCCATGATGATCTTATTGACCTTTCTACTCAGGGGTGATGGAAATAAAGATGATAAATTAGGAGCTCTGAGTAGCTCACAATGTGGATTGGTGGAACTTGCAGCAGTTCTATTTTATAGGGTAGTTTCTAGAAACTCAGCTGTCAATCCCTAGATTTAGTATTTAAGTTTTTGATTTCAATTCTAGAGAATTTATATATCTTATCTCTGCCACTATGTTGATTGATTCTGACATAATTATTTAATTCCGTAAGAGCAAGAGTAGTCATGGTCTTTCTTATGGTTGCTTTTTTCCTTTATGTTTTTACATGGTTTGCTTGATGAATGTTACTTTTGCTGGTATATTGTGGAGCAGTTTCTAATTGTTTGTTTGAGAGGATTGAATAAAAACAAGGAGGCCAAAATCTTAAGGGTGTGTAGTTTTTTGCAGTGCCCTTGTGTGATTAATTGGAGCAGAATGCTTGCAATAGTATGAGCTCCCTCCCTCTTTGCCACTAGATTTTCCTTGACATTGTATTGTCTTTGTTGATATCTCTGGTTTTCTGCTAATGGTTTTTATAGAAGTTTCTTTCTCTGATATTGTTAGGGATATTTCTCTCTTGTTTTTCACAATTCACTTGTAATCTACTTGTTTCTGTTAGACAGTTATTACTGCCAGAGACAGTTAGCTATAACTGACACATGTCAGTGGTAATCCTCTGACCTTACATAGGACTTATGTTACCGAGGATCATCACCTTTGTATCAATTCAGTTTAGGTCAACAATATCAGAGTTGATTTTGTCTACTCAACTCTTGTCAAATCTGAATAGCTATGTAGATAAGCTGGTCAGCCTTCTTGTATAGCCCTTTATTTTCCTTATTATTTATACTTCTCTTTTGTATTTTATCCTTTCTCAATCTGGTGGGTTGACATAGTGTTTAGTTACTCTGCACTCATACGTTGTAGGGACAATGTATGTAGCGCATAACCCGTATTCAATATCCTACGTGTGAAATCTTGTTGGGTCAGCGACAATTATAGCATTACGAGTGGGATTAATCTTTGGTTAGGTTGGGAGAAACGAGTGGCAGAGCAAAAAAATGGATTGCCTTTTTCTCTCCCTACTCCCTAATTTTACTTAGTGTCATTTGCTTTTGTTGTTGGGATGATCCTTTTAGTTTGGCAGACTTTCTTGCTTGGGCTACTATTAATGTTTTCATTCAATAGAATACAACCATTCTGCCATTTATATAGAGTTTTTTTTATGTGATGTCCAGTAACGTTTATTGGTTGATAAACTGCCATGTACTAATTTTCATTTATTTTCTCCCCTATAAAATTTTCATACCGCTGGCTAATTATTATTCCTCAGGCATGCCTCAATACAACCAGATCTTCATTAAGTGAAAAACGGGTTAAGAGGGAGCCTGCTGCTATGATCCTGAGGGAGGCACTCATGCAAGGCAAATGGCTATGGTAATTTATAACACATTCTGTATTATGCCATGCTAGCACAGACTATTATATTTTTGTTCCTCTCTGTTAAGTACTTTTTTTTTACCTTATCTTTTTTAACTATTTTCTTCCCCTTTTCCTATAATAGTTGTCATTCTATCATAAAAGTCAATCATTTTGGAAAACTTCTATTTTTTAGTTGTTCTTTATACCAGTAAAATTTTGCTTTGGGTTTGGGTCTTCTCCATCTGTTGATCTCTGTCTTCTGTCTACTCGTATGTTCTCCTTAGAATATTTAGCTTTTCTTAACCAGATATATGTTTGATGGCAGAACAACTAATAAACAATATTATACATGTGCGTTATTGGTCTTATAGCATGTACAAGACCATTTTGTACTTTTTTGTGCACTCAATCTTTGATATATAATATATTCATAATATTGGAAGTTTTGTTGTGCTTAGGCCTTGAGCACAGACAATGAATTGATGCACTGACTTGTGTTTTATACTACTATGCTTAGATTGTTTGGAAGCCTGGTGTTCTGATTTGGCTCTCAAATTTATCAGTTTAAACCTTGAACTTATGGTATCATGCAACTTAATTTGTGGGCTTATGGTTTCAAAGAGGTAAAGGATTCCATGTTTTTGCTGAATTACAGAGCTAGCAAGCAAATGAATTGAAAATTAAATTTTAGACCTGGACTTAATCGCCATTTTTTTTGTAAACACTCTTAGTTTAGGTAAAAATTAACCTTTAGTTGCTGCTCCATGAAAAGTTATGCTCTCACTTCCCTCATTTACTATAAATTTTTCAAGTTCTTAACGATGAAATAAATCTGATGTATTAGGATGATGTTATTGTTTGTATTATTATGCATTGATTATTACAATTGCTTTATCTACTTATACCATTTTGTAGAAATGGAATGTAGAGAGAAAAATGACTGGTCATGATGGCATTGTGATGGTTGGTCATAAAATGTGTAAGGAGCAATTATAAGACTTCAGAATGGAAATATATTTTTTTTTCTAAGAGAGCTAATTATCTCTTAGCTGATCCATCATATGTATGATTCTTATATCGGTACAATACAAAAAAGATACGATAATCTACACATAAGTGCTAGATAGGTATACAAGAGAGTTAACCTATTCTAACAAGTCAACCCCTTCACATAAGTTAAGAAATTTTGACATCGCCTTTCAAGTTCGAGCATATAAATTGTATATACCAGCTTGGAAATGTAAATTGATTTTTGAGGTCCTCTTATGGATTTAGTCAAAATATTTGCAAGGTGATTATCGGAGTTGACAAATTTCGTGCAAATTTCCTTGGACAACAACTTCTACTAGCAAATGAAATCATATATATATGTTTGGTTCTTCATGAAATACAGATTGGAAGCAATGTGAATAGCTGTTTGGATGACATAGTAAATGCTCATTTGTTGTATCTTATAAATTTCTGCACTTGAAGGAATTGTTCACAAGTTGTGATGCCATCGACCTACATTGAGCTTCGACACTAATCGAGCAGCCACATTCTGTTTCTTGTCTTTTAAGAAATAATATTGTCTCCATTGAAATCACTATAATGCGAGTCTGTAATAATTCCGTTCAATGAATATCACAATACCCAATTATATAAGTATTCCTTATGTTCATGGAGCATTCTCTGTCTTGGAGCCTATCCGTGGATGCAAATGACAACACTCCAATATTAAGGCAAGAAGGTTGAATAAACCGATTAACCACTCCAACTACAATAGACAAGTTAGGTCTAGTAATAGTTAGGTCATTAAGTTTCCCAACAAGTCTTCAGTATCTCTCTGGGTCTGAGAATGACTCATTATACTCTGCCTTTAATTTCTGATTTGGATTCAATGGACCATCCATAGGTCTACAATCAATCACACTTGTTTCTTTTAGAATATCTACGTCATTTTTCTGTGAAGCAACTATACCTTTTTTTGATTGGGTTGCTTCAATACCCAAAAAATACTTTAGATATCCAAATCTTGGTTTGAAATGATTGCATAGATGCTTCTTGACTTGAGAAATTTTAGTGTCTCCATTCCCTATAATAACCATATCATCAACCCACAATTAGAACACATATTTCTTGAAGAGGTATGACATAAAAGACTGAATGACTTGCTTCACATTTCAGCCCAAAAGTTATACAATGTGGTTGAATTTGCTAAACTAAGAACCAAGACATGTTTAAGATGATAGAGAAATCAATACATTTGACAAACTAACCCATACTCTCTCTAAGCAACAATCCAAGAGGTAATCTATGTAAATTTCCTCATTAAGATTACCTTTAAGATAAACATTTTTGATATCCAACTGGTGGAAGAGCCATTAACGAATGAAGACCATGGCAAGAAAAGTTGAACAACCGATAATTGCGTATAGGAGAAAAGTTGTTACCATAAAGAAGACAATATATTTTTTGTGTGTACCCTTTGAGAACTAGTATTGCTTTAAGGCGGTCAATTTGATGATCTAGTCTAGATTTACAACAAAAACCACGCTTACTGTTGGAGATCTCACATCGACTAGAGATTAGGACATTTCATAGTATTTAAGTGGGTCCAAACCTCACTTTGTAACCGGTTTTATAAGTTGAGTTAGACTTAAAGTGTACTTTTTAATATGGTATCAGAGCCATTTCGAGCTTATCCTAGTGATTTCTTGTTGGGCTTATCAGGTCACCCGCTATTTGGCTGTTATCAGACCACCCATAATATATAACCCACGCATGAGTTGGTAGCTTCAACGTGAGGGGGTGTGTTGAAAATCCCACTTTCACTAGAGATTAGGACATTTCATAGTATATAAGGGGTGACAAATAAATACGTCTTCTTTCACTATCAATCTTGTCAAATGATGTTTTACTGTCATCCTCTGAAAAGTAAATGCTGACTAGATAAGTAAAAGTTTGCCATTAAGCTTTGCTAAAGTAATTATGGAGGATCCAAAAATGGAGTGGAGAAATCTAGAAACAACTATTAGATCATAAAAGAGAGGATAGGGGTAGAAAAGGAAACCTGCAAGGTGTCAGGTTGGTTGTAGTAGTGAAATGAGGTTAAAGGGTTGGAACAAAGACAATCCAATGTTTGTGGAAGGATAGGTATTTATTACAAATTACCATAAATAAAAATGTAATGTTTAGTAGAAATTGAATTGTTTTTTCACATTACTCTTTCTTAGTGTTTAAGTTATTAGCTTTTTAAACAATTTTGGGTTTACTCCATTTGTGTCATTTTATTGATCTTTATTATATTTGATCTTATTCTAGAATGTATTTTCCCCAGTAAAGTCCTTGATGGTATCGTTAGGCAGAAATCAATTTTGTTGTGACGTATTCTATTAATAGAAATTATTCTTTTTTTTTTGAGATTTAAGTAGCATTGTTGTGGTAAAATCTGATGAAGGATCTATGGTGTAGGAATGCTGCATTTTGTTGCCTGACTCGCAACTTCCATACCCGCATTTGCAAAGATCTGTTTCTCTACTGGTTTGAAGGCATATGTATGAGCTTTGAAAGGTAATTTTAGGAGTGAGAGGGTTAACAAAGGAACATTACCATGCTCATTTGTGTCAAGTTGGCTCCATTCATAGCTTTCTTATAAAATATTGTTGGTTTTCAGCAAAAACACTGCATAGAAAGATTGGAGCTGAAATTATGATTCCTAATTCTTTTGCCTTCTTTTATCTTTTGATGGTGTTTAAAAGTTCAACTTTTGTCATGCCATTTACATTTTTACTCATGCTCTTTGCTTCTTGGTCTATTTTTTTCATTGCAACAACTTTCTTGAGGATTTCATTTCTTATATCTGTATCTTCACTCTACTTTAATGAGTTCTTTGCTTATAATTTTTTTATTCATGTATTTCTCTCTCTGGCCCTCTCTGCACTGTGTTTTTAATATAGTCAAGTTACTCTTTTTCTCTCAAATAAAATTGTTAACATTATCTGTGGAAATATTGTGCATGCTTGGAGAGACAGTTAGAACTAATGGTAATGATTTTATGGTTGGATTGTGGACTTTCTTAAATCCCAGTTACATTTCTCATGATTTTAATCGATATTAATCTTTGTCAGAAGAATGTTAATGATAAATATTATTAACAAAGTGGAGATAATATTGCAGATCATGAATTCCTCAAATGTTGATCGTATCTATGATGGATTGTTGTGGACTCTGAGGTATTACACCCTGTTCTCTTTGTACGGTTTTATTTTCTCTTGTTATGCTTGTGAATAAGACAGAGCAGTGCTCGTTCATTTCATATTCTCATTATAGGACTCCAATTCATCTTCCCATATTATTACATCATCTTGGTATATTTGAGTTGGTATTGTGAATTTCAACTTATGTATGTTCTGTTGAATTTAAAGGAGTTTGCTGGAACTTTCTTCTGTTCTGTTGCTTCCAAATTCAAGGATGGAGTTATCTGCAGTGTCGTCTTCTGGCTTTAAAGAGGTCTCTCTCTCCCATACACCTTTTCACAGTCCTTTGATATCTCACAAATGCTTCCAAATTTTAATGCTAAACATAAAAGTGTTCATCGTGGAGATGAACATGTGAAAACGGTATTGGGTTGTAGAAGATACTATCTTATTCTCTTCACCCATAGTTATTTCCTTCTTGTATTGAATTTATCTAGGATAAACAAAATCTCTATTTTAGTTGGCTATTTAATGATCTTGGTTAAGACTAGTGAATGGATTATAGTAATTTGTAAAAAATTGTTGGATATTTGTAAATAAGAAAACTTGTAATTTGGATATATTTTAGATATCCTTTGTGTTTTTCCTTAATTTTCTTTCATTATAATTAAGATTGAATTTTTGTAGTTCCTTTTTACGTGGTATCAAAAGATCATGGTTCATTATCTCTTGTTCCTTTCCTCGTATGAGGATGTTTGGGAGCTTTCTTGGTGATGTCTCACCGATGCCAATCCTTGACTATCGTTGCACAACTCCAGCTACCCTATGTCACCAACCACTCTCTTATAAGCCATTGCATGTGTCCCCATGCGCCCTTAGTTTTGGCATGTGCTGTTCGCATGTGCACACTAAAACCATGCATGGATACTTTTCAGTGACACACTTTTCAATGGTGTCTTTCTGGCCATCCCCTTCCTTTGGTGAACCTACATAACCTTCTACTTGCTTGTTTGGTCAACTTTTTTGATGGCCTACAGATTTTTCTTTGGAACTCGTTTCCAGTATGACATTTATGGATGGTCATGTCTTTCTGTATGATAAATAGGTCTGGTGTGATGGGTTGGCCCGAAAAGTCTATAAACAAGTAGGACTAGGTTGAATTTTTTTTGCCTAGATTAAACTAGGTTATTTTTGGCTTGGCCCATTTAGCTTGCGGCTCATATTAGCTTAGGTTGGCACAACTCGTAGGCTGACCCTTCAAATTTAGTATGGACAAGAGCTGACCCTTCAAGTGTTAGTGTTGTATCCAGTTTGATATGGTTATTATAGGTGTTTTCTTTTATGAGTTGTTCTTTACAGCTCGATTTCTTTTCATTCTCTATACCAAGAAATCCTTGTTTTCCTTGTATATTTTATTAATACAAAAGTTACCTTTTCAGTTTCTTTTTCTCTCTCTTCTCTCTCAACTCTAATAGTCTGGTTTCAAAACATGCATATTCCCTACTAGTCATCCAGTCATTGAATTTTAACAGTTTTGTTGATAAATTGTTTGTTGTAGGGCTACTTTGGACAATTGTTTATCCCTTTTGCTTCCCTGAAATGTGATTTTCATGCTAAAATATGCATTAATTTGGTGAAACTAACTTTTGCAGTTTGTCAAGGGTTGGCAACTATTGTGGAGCACTATTGTGCATGGGTTACCGATTATTAGCAATATAAATGCTCTTGTAAGTTTTTTCTTGACAAACATATCCTTCTAATTTAAATTATAGTTGTTTACGGGTACCTATTTGTCCTTGTAAATGCTTTCTATATAATTTATAATGCATATATGAATGTTCATGAAATAGCACAAAAATCCAAATTAAAGAAATTTGTGATAAGTAATAGGCCAATTTAGTCAATGTTGGTGATCCCACATCGACTAGGGATATGATCAAATTATAACATATTAGTGAGTGCAAACCTCACTTTACGAGCCTGTTTTGTAGGATTGAGTTAGGCTTAAAGTTTGCTGTCTAAGATGGTATCAGAGTCTAGCTTAGCCAAGGTTTGTTGGGCCATCGTGACACCCTCATCGGACCGCTATTAGGCAACCCATAAATATCTAGTTCCATGCTTGTGACCTTCATAAGGTCATACTTTTAAGAAAACTTGATGGATGTTTGTTCAAGTATAAACTTTGTCGTTAGGGCATATCAGACGAAGTTTTGTGAAAAGATGTTAAAGAAGTTTTTAAAACACAATCACTCTCTTGTTCGTGTTTTGACCTGTTTTGACAACAATGATATTGTTGTACCTCTTATTTGGGCTATATAATACATGTACTTTATGAGACATAGAAATAATTATCCTAATTGTATGTGTTTTTGTTGATAATATAGTTTTGATGAAAAAGAGTCAAGGGAAGTAACTTTATCTTTGAGCTTTGAGATAAATTTGGAAGCAAAGTTTTTTTTGTTAAATCGGTGTAAAACATAGTATATACATTGCAATTTAACAAGAGACAGAGGAATACAACTTGGAGTTTAAAATGGGAGAAGATGCCATATCAGGTTTGAAAGTTTAAATATCTATGATCAGTAATTCAAAATGATGGGGAATGTTACACACAAGATACAAGCACAATAATTAAAATGGAGAAGCCAGATAATTGACAAGCTTGAAGGCAAGTTTTGTTGTATTGCTATATGTCCAACTTACTCTGGGGTATTGAGTGCTGCACTTTGAAGCTACAACAAGAGAAAAGGGTGGGAATAACAAAATCTTCATTGTTAAGATGGATGTGAATCCAAACAAGAAAGGACAAGATTTGAAATTACTGTATACCTGGAGATATTGATGCAGTACCAATTGAGGAAAGGATGACAAAATCAGTTAGGGTGATTTGGACATGTACAAAGGTTACTGAATGCACTAATAAGAAGAGTAAATTTGCATGGTTTTGTGGCATGTGGAAAGGGGGAGAAGGAGACCAAGAAGGACATAGGGAAATGTTGTTAAGAGAGATCTCATGGCAAATGATATAAGCAAATTGAATAGTGTTGTCATCTGCTTGGTTTACTTAATTATCTTGTTATTAGTTGTGAGCATTTTTACAATAAAAATTGATAAAATGATTAATGGATAATGCATAGTTAACCTTTTCTTTTCATGGATATTTTATTTTTTATCCTCATCACTATTTTAATGTGAAAAATTATAAATTGTTTATGGCAAAGAAATTGCGTGTGTAGAATGGATAAGAGAAGGTAGGGTTCTTCTACAAACCATTTGAGCTAAAATTGAATATTGTTGTTATACAGTTCAAACTATTTATGGGGTTTTAGGGATAAAGGTTTGGATATTTTCTAAATAAAGAAAAAGATATTATTTTTTCTATTAAATGTGCTATATTGATTTTCTATAAAATAATATACAAAATTACTCGATTTTTATTCTCCAAAATTTATCTATTTTATAAGATTGAATAAACTTAAATATCAAATTAATCATTTTATTTAGTATTGCCATGCTTCCCCCTTGGTTTTTTTTTGTAAGTTTCCATTTTAAATTGACAAGGACACATGATGCAGGTGGATGCTGCTTTGCTGCTGCTTAGTAATATAACCTCAAATGTGAGTTATCTATTTTACAACTCGAGATTACTGTTAATAAATCTTACATCACATGCTTCTATCCAGGATTTTGTGAATACAAGTGTGATACCTCAAGATGTGTGGGATCTTCAGATTTTCAAACGACCAAATTCAATGTAAGTGTCTTTTGTCTAGATTGCATCAATTACAAAATATGGTTTAAGGTTGTTACTGAATAATTGAAAGTACTTTAACAGTCATGAATAACATCAATCATAAGTTATTTCACTCCTCAAAGAACTAGTTGGAGCTCAAGTGATGAATTTTTTCCATGAACGTTTAGAAAACATTCACACTGCTTAGTAATGAAGCTGGAACATTATCCCAAGTAAAATACCTTGAGATTTGTATTTTAGTTCAATGCCAACATCATGTTTGGACCTTCACACTAAAGTTTAAAGTATTAAACCCTGGCTCAAAATCAGAGTTTCTAATTTCTTTTAATCGAAATTTCTAAATATTTAACTGACGATTGATGATTCTTTTTAAATGCAAATATTAAATTAATATTAATATATAATAAATTTAATAGAAGAATATTTATTATAAGTTTTAATATTATTTATTATTATTAATAAAAAATTATTACTATAAGGTAGTTTATATTTATTAATAAATAAATAAATTAGTTTATATATTGATACCTAATTAGCTACTAATTAGTTTATATTCTGAAATTAGTAGATCCTTAAATATCAATTTAGAAACTAGTTTATAAATTTTATTAATAATAAAATTATTTAACGTATCAATATTTTTTTAATCTCTAAAATAGTATCTAATTTAGTAAATAGTAACTAATTATTATTTTTTTCTAAAATAATTTTTATTTAATATTTTTCTTGTAATGTTAGAACTAATTTAATTAAGTTATTCAGATTAAAAATTGTTTATTAAGTTACTAAGATGAAAAAAAATGTTAGTCAAGATATTAGATGAAAACCATGTTAATTAAGTTATCAAGATTAAAAAAGTGTTAACTAAGTTAGCAAGAAAAATGTTAATTTAGCTAATCATATCAAATTCATTTTGAATTATATGCTTTTTAAATTTATTCCTAATATTAACAATAATATTTTTATTCTTTTTTAAGTAATTTCAGTCCTGATTATTTTAATCTTTTGTCATACATTTATTGGCTATAAATGTGGTGATAGAAATAAGATTTTTTTTTCTAATCATTATACAATACAAAGTTATTTTGATATAGAGTTTTTTTTTAATCATCCGAAAATAATAAATAAATAGAAATCACTTCAAGAATAATTTAATCTTTATAGAGACTCCAAACAGTCAAAGTTAAAAAAACTCAAACCTATCTAGAAACTAACAACTAATAACTAATTCAAAAACACTAGGAGAAGCCACCTAAACCAAAAAGCCAACATAGACACCAAACCCATAAAAAAACTAAATCCTTAGACACTCTATTAGACAATTTAGTTTATTTTACATCCAATTATTACAATAAAAAAAAATTGGCTATTTTTAGTCGTACTTACATACATTTAAATATAATATCAGGGTAGATTTGACTCTAATAAGATATTCCTAACAATTATAAAAATTCACTACAAAAAAATCACTATTATCTATGGATTTTTACCCACGGATCTGAGTCCGTAGGTAAATTCAGCATTATATACGGATATTACCTACGAACAACATTACCTACGGACATTATCCACATATTCTTAATCCGTAGGTAAATTCAGCATTACCTACCAACTATTACCCACGAATTTTGAATCCGTAGGTAAATTCAACATTACCTACCAACTATTACCTACGGATCTTATTACCTACTAACTTTTATCTACGGATCTCTATTACCTACCAACTATTACTCACGAATCTCTATTACCTATGATAACTGATCTCTATTACCTACCAACTATTATCATAATAATTATATACATAATATTAAAAATATTAATATAATATAAAAAATTATAAAATCATAATTCATATTCATAAATAATAATAATCATAACTAATTTATACATATTATTAATATTAATATAATAATTTAAATAATATAATTAGTATTATATTAATAATATAAATAATAATAATAATAATAATAATAATAGTATTAATGAAATTAGTAATATAACAAAATTAATAATATCAGTAATAATATAAATACTATTAATAAAATATATATAAATTAACATTATTTATAATATTAATAATATTAACACTATTTATAATATTTATTAATATTAGTAAATATTTAAAATATTAATAAATATTTATAATATTAATCGTATTAAATAATATTAATAATAT
>NW_027174197.1:0-27345 GCF_000499845.2 Phaseolus vulgaris | reverse complement strand
TAAAAACCTTAGATTGTAAATGAAAGAAGTATTAAACGTATCATTTTAACACATGAAATTGTTTTTCAAAGATATCATAAGTGCTTCAATCAATTAATAGACCTTAGATTCTAAAAGAAGTATTAAACGTATCAAAATACAATAATTTGAACACATGAAATGGTTTTCCAAAGGTATCATAAGTGTTTGAATCAATCAATTGACCTTAGATTGTAAAAAAATATGAAAACACAATTTCGACACATGAAATTGTTTTTCCAAGGATATTCATTCATAAGTGTTTCAATCAATTAATAGACTAAGATTGTAAAAGAGATATTAAACATATCAAAACACAATTTTAACACATGAAATTGGTTTTCAAAGATATTCATTCATAAGTGTTTTCAATCAATTAATAGCGAAAAGAACAAGTTGCAAACATTTAGTTGAGTAATAATACGCTTGTTTTCAAATAGTTAAGATGCTTTTAAACTATTATTATACAGAAACATTCACTTTCTCATAGTTTCCTAGGTTATAAAACCTTAGATTGTAAATGAAAGAAGTATTAAACGTATCATTTTAACACATGAAATTGTTTTTCAAAGATATCATAAGTGCTTCAATCAATTAATAGACCTTAGATTGTAAAAGAAGTATTAAACGTATCAAAATACAATAATTTGAACACATGAAATGGTTTTCCAAAGGTATCATAAGTGTTTGAATCAATCAATAGACCTTAGATTGTAAAAAATATGAAAGCACAATTTCGACACATGAAATTGTTTTTCAAGGATATTCATTCATAAGTGTTTCAATCAATTAATAGACTAAGATTGTAAAAGAGATATTAAACATATCAAAACACAATTTTAACACATGAAATTGGTTTTCAAAAGATATTCATTCATAAGTGTTTTCAATCAATTAATAGCGGAAAGAACAAGTTGCAAACATTTAGTTGAGTAATAATACGCTTGTTTTCAATAGTTAAGATGCTTTTAAACTATTATTATACAGAACATTCACTTTCTTATAGTTTCCTAGGTTATAAAACCTTAGATTGTAAATGAAAGAAGTATTAAACGTACATTTAACACATGAAATTGTTTTCAAAGATATCATAAGTGCTTCAATCAATTAATAGACCTTAGATTGTAAAAGAAGTATTAAACGTATCAAAATACAACAATTTTAACACATGAAATTGGTTTCAAAGATATTCATTCATAAGTGTTTCAATCAATTAATAGCGAAAAGAACAAGTTGCAAACATTTAGTTGAGTAATAATACGCTTGTTTTCAATAGTTAAGATGCTTTTAAACTATTATTATACAGAACATTCACTTTGTCATCGTTTCCTAGGTTATAAAACCTTAGGTTGTAAATGAAAGAAGTATTAAACGTATCATTTTAATACATGAAATTGTTTTTCAAAGATATCATAAGTGCTTCAATCAATTAATAGACCTAAGATTGTAAAAGAAGTACTAAACGTATCAAAATACAATAATTTGAACACATGAAATGGTTTTGCAAAGGTATCATAAGTGTTTGAATCAATCAATAGACCTTAGATTGTAAAAAATATGAAAACACAATTTCGACACATCGAATTGTTTTTCAAGGATATTCATTCATAAGTGTTTCAATCAATTAATAGACTAAGATTGTAAAAGAGATATTAAACATATCAAAACACAATTTTAACACACGAAATTGGTTTTCAAAGATATTCATTCATATGTGTTTTCAATCAATTAATAGCGAAAAGAACAAGTTGCAAACATTTAGTTGAGTAATAATACGCTTGTTTTCAATAGTTAAGATGCTTTTAAACTATTATTATACAGAACATTCACTTTGTCATCGTTTCCTAGGTTATAAAAACCTTAGATTGTAAATGAAAGAAGTATTAAACGTATCATTTTAACACATGAAATTGTTTTTCAAAGATATCATAAGTGCTTCAATCAATTAATAGACCTTAGATTGTAAAAGATGTATTAAACGTATCAAAATACAATAATTTGAACACATGAAATGGTTTTCCAAAGGTATCATAAGTGTTTGAATCAATCAATAGACCTTAGATTGTAAAAAATATGAAAGCACAATTTCGACACATGAAATTGTTTTTCAAGGATATTCATTCATAAGTGTTTCAATCAATTAATAGCGAAAAGAACAAGTTGCAAACATTTAGTTGAGTAATAATACGCTTGTTTTCAATAGTTAAGATGCTTTTAAACTATTATTATACAGAACATTCACTTTGTCATCGTTTCATAGGTTATAAAATCTTAGGTTGTAAATGAAAGAAGTATTAAACGTATCATTTTAATACATGAAATTGTTTTTCAAAGATATCATAAGTGCTTCAATCAATTAATAGACCTAAGATTGTAAAAGAAGTACTAAACGTATCAAAATACAATAATTTGAACACATGAAATGGTTTTCCAAAGGTATCATAAGTGTTTGAATCAATCAATAGACCTTAGATTGTAAAAAATATGAAAGCACAATTTCGACACATGAAATTGTTTTTCAAGGATATTCATTCATAAGTGTTTCAATCAATTAATAGACTAAGATTGTAAAAGAGATATTAAACATATCAAAACACAATTTTAACACATGAAATTGGTTTTCAAAGATATTCATTCATAAGTGTTTTCAATCAATTAATAGCGAAAAGAACAAATTGCAAACATTTAGTTGAGTAATAATACGCTTGTTTTCAATAGTTAAGATGCTTTTAAACTATTATTATACAGAACATTCACTTTCTCATAGTTTCCTAGGTTATAAAACCTTAGATTGTAAATGAAAGAAGTATTAAACGTATCATTTTAACACATGAAATTGTTTTTCAAAGATATCATAAGTGCTTCAATCAATTAATAGACCTTAGATTGTAAAAGAAGTATTAAACGTATCAAAATACAATAATTTGAACACATGAAATGGTTTTCCAAAGGTATCATAAGTGTTTGAATCAATCAATAGACCTTAGATTGTAAAAAATATGAAAGCACAATTTCGACACATGAAATTGTTTTTCAAGGATATTCATTCATAAGTGTTTTCAATCAATTAATAGCGAAAAGAACAAGTTGCAAACATTTAGTTGAGTAATAATACGCTTGTTTTCAATAGTTAAGATGCTTTTAAACTATTATTATACAGAACATTCACTTTCTTATAGTTTCTTAGGTTATAAAACCTTAGATTGTAAATTAAAGAAGTATTAAACGTATCATTTTAACACATGAAATTGTTTTTCAAAGATATCATAAGTGCTTCAATCAATAAATAGACCTTAGATTGTAAAAGAAGTATTAAACGTATCAAAATAACACAATTTTAACACATGAAATTGGTTTTCAAAGATATTCATTCATAAGTGTTTTCAATCAATTAATAGCGAAAAGAACAAGTTGCAAACATTTAGTTGAGTAATAATACGCTTGTTTTCAATAGTTAAGATGCTTTTAAACTATTACTATACAGAACATTCACTTTGTCATCGTTTCCTAGGTTATAAAACCTTAGATTGTAAATGAAAGAAGTATTAAACGTATCATTTTAATACATGAAATTGTTTTTCAAAGATATCATAAGTGCTTCAATCAATTAATAGACCTAAGATTGTAAAAGAAGTACTAAACGTATCAAAATACAATAATTTGAACACATGAAATGGTTTTCCAAAGGTATCATAAGTGTTTGAATCAATCAATAGACCTTAGATTGTAAAAAATATGAAAACACAATTTCGACACATGAAATTGTTTTTCAAGGATATTCATTCATAAGTGTTTCAATCAATTAATAGACTAAGATTGTAAAAGAGATATTAAACATATCAAAACACAATTTTAACACATGAAATTGGTTTTCAAAGATATTCATTCATATGTGTTTTCAATCAATTAATAGCGAAAAGAACAAGTTGCAAACATTTAGTTGAGTAATAATACGCTTGTTTTCAATAGTTAAGATGCTTTTAAACTATTATTATACAGAACATTCACTTTGTCATCGTTTCCTAGGTTATAAAACCTTAGTTGTAAATGAAAGAAGTATTAAACGTATCATTTTAATACATGAAATTGTTTTTCAAAGATATCATAAGTGCTTCAATCAATTAATAGACCTAAGATTGTAAAAGAAGTACTAAACGTATCAAAATACAATAATTTGAACACATGAAATGGTTTTGCAAAGGTATCATAAGTGTTTGAATCAATCAATAGACCTTAGATTGTAAAAAATATGAAAACACAATTTCGACACATGGAATTGTTTTTCAAGGATATTCATTCATAAGTGTTTCAATCAATTAATAGACTAAGATTGTAAAAGAGATATTAAACATATCAAAACACAATTTTAACACACGAAATTGGTTTTCAAAGATATTCATTCATATGTGTTTTCAATCAATTAATAGCGAAAAGAACAAGTTGCAAACATTTAGTTGAGTAATAATACCTTGTTTTCAATAGTTAAGATGCTTTTAAACTATTATTATACAGAACATTCACTTTGTCATCGTTTCCTAGGTTATAAAACCTTAGATTGTAAATGAAAGAAGTATTAAACGTATCATTTTAACACATGAAATTGTTTTTCAAAGATATCATAAGTGCTTCAATCAATTAATAGACCTAGATTGTAAAAGAAGTATTAAACGTATCAAAATACAATAATTTAAACACATGAAATGGTTTTCCAAAGGTATCATAAGTGTTTGAATCAATCAATAGACCTAGATTGTAAAAAATATGAAAAACAATTTCGACACATGAAATTGTTTTTCAAGGATATTCATTCATAAGTGTTTCAATCAATTAATAGACTAAGATTGTAAAAGAGATATTAAACATATCAAAACACAATTTTAACACATGAAATTGGTTTTCAAAGATATTCATTCATAAGTGTTTTCAATCAATTAATAGCGAAAAGAACAAGTTGCAAACATTTAGTTGAGTAATAATACGCTTGTTTTCAATAGTTAAGATGCTTTTAAACTATTATTATACAGAACATTCACTTTGTCATCGTTTCCTAGGTTATAAAACCTTAGATTGTAAATGAAAGAAGTATTAAACGTATCATTTTAAACATGAAATTGTTTTTCAAAGATATCATAAGTGCTTCAATCAATTAATAGACCTAAGATTGTAAAAGAAGTACTAAACGTATCAAAATACAATAATTTGAACACATGAAATGGTTTTCAAAGGTATCATAAGTGTTTGAATCAATCAATAGACCTTAGATTGTAAAAAATATGAAAACACAATTTCGACACATGAATTGTTTTTCAAGGATATTCATTCATAAGTGTTTCAATCAATTAATAGACTAAGATTGTAAAAGAGATATTAAACATATCAAAACACAATTTTAACACAGAAATTGGTTTTCAAAGATATTCATTCATAAGTGTTTTCAATCAATTAATAGCGAAAAGAACAAGTTGCAAACATTTAGTTGAGTAATAATACGCTTGTTTTCAATAGTTAAGATGCTTTTAAACTATTATTATACAGAAATTCACTTTGTCATCGTTTCCTAGGTTATAAAACCTTAGATTGTAAATGAAAGAAGTATTAAACGTATCATTTTAACACATGAAATTGTTTTTCAAAGATATCATAAGTGCTTCAATCAATTAATAGACCTTAGATTGTAAAAGAAGTATTAAACGTATCAAAATACAATAATTTGAACACATGAAATGGTTTTCCAAAGGTATCATAAGTGTTTGAATCAATCAATGACCTTAGATTGTAAAAAATATGAAACACAATTTCGACACATGAAATTGTTTTTCAAGGATATTCATTCATAAGTGTTTCAATCAATTAATAGACTAAGATTGTAAAAGAGATATTAAACATATCAAAACACAATTTTAACACATGAAATTGGTTTTCAAAGATATTCATTCATAAGTGTTTTCAATCAATTAATAGCGAAAAGAACAAGTTGCAAACATTTAGTTGAGTAATAATACGCTTGTTTTCAATAGTTAAGATGCTTTTAAACTATTATTATACAGAACATTCACTTTCTCATAGTTTCCTAGGTTATAAAACCTTAGATTGTAAATGAAAGAAGTATTAAACGTATCATTTTAACACATGAAATTGTTTTTCAAAGATATCATAAGTGCTTCAATCAATTAATAGACCTTAGATTGTAAAAGAAGTATTAAACGTATCAAAATACAATAATTTGAACACATGAAATGGTTTTCCAAAGGTATCATAAGTGTTTGAATCAATCAATAGACCTTAGATTGTAAAAAATATGAAAGCACAATTTCGACACATGAAATTGTTTTTCAAGGATATTCATTCATAAGTGTTTCAATCAATTAATAGACTAAGATTGTAAAAGAGATATTAAACATATCAAAACACAATTTTAACACATGAAATTGGTTTTCAAAGATATTCATTCATAAGTGTTTTCAATCAATTAATAGCGGAAAGAACAAGTTGCAAACATTTAGTTGAGTAATAATACGCTTGTTTTCAATAGTTAAGATGCTTTTAAACTATTATTATACAGAACATTCACTTTCTTATAGTTTCCTAGGTTATAAAACCTTAGATTGTAAATGAAAGAAGTATTAAACGTATCATTTTAACACATGAAATTGTTTTTCAAAGATATCATAAGTGCTTCAATCAATTAATAGACCTTAGATTGTAAAAGAAGTATTAAACGTATCAAAATACAACAATTTTAACACATGAAATTGGTTTTCAAAGATATTCATTCATAAGTGTTTTCAATCAATTAATAGCGAAAAGAACAAGTTGCAAACATTTAGTTGAGTAATAATACGCTTGTTTTCAATAGTTAAGATGCTTTTAAACTATTATTATACAGAACATTCACTTTGTCATCGTTTCCTAGGTTATAAAACCTTAGGTTGTAAATGAAAGAAGTATTAAACGTATCATTTTAATACATGAAATTGTTTTTCAAAGATATCATAAGTGCTTCAATCAATTAATAGACCTAAGATTGTAAAAGAAGTACTAAACGTATCAAAATACAATAATTTGAACACATGAAATGGTTTTGCAAAGGTATCATAAGTGTTTGAATCAATCAATAGACCTTAGATTGTAAAAAATATGAAAACACAATTTCGACACATCGAATTGTTTTTCAAGGATATTCATTCATAAGTGTTTCAATCAATTAATAGACTAAGATTGTAAAAGAGATATTAAACATATCAAAACACAATTTTAACACACGAAATTGGTTTTCAAAGATATTCATTCATATGTGTTTTCAATCAATTAATAGCGAAAAGAACAAGTTGCAAACATTTAGTTGAGTAATAATACGCTTGTTTTCAATAGTTAAGATGCTTTTAAACTATTATTATACAGAACATTCACTTTGTCATCGTTTCCTAGGTTATAAAACCTTAGATTGTAAATGAAAGAAGTATTAAACGTATCATTTTAACACATGAAATTGTTTTTCAAAGATATCATAAGTGCTTCAATCAATTAATAGACCTTAGATTGTAAAAGAAGTATTAAACGTATCAAAATACAATAATTTGAACACATGAAATGGTTTTCCAAAGGTATCATAAGTGTTTGAATCAATCAATAGACCTTAGATTGTAAAAAATATGAAAGCACAATTTCGACACATGAAATTGTTTTTCAAGGATATTCATTCATAAGTGTTTCAATCAATTAATAGACTAAGATTGTAAAAGAGATATTAAACATATCAAAACACAATTTTAACACATGAAATTGGTTTTCAAAGATATTCATTCATAAGTGTTTTCAATCAATTAATAGCGAAAAGAACAAGTTGCAAACATTTAGTTGAGTAATAATACGCTTGTTTTCAATAGTTAAGATGCTTTTAAACTATTATTATACAGAACATTCACTTTCTCATAGTTTCCTAGGTTATAAAACCTTAGATTGTAAATGAAAGAAGTATTAAACGTATCATTTTAACACATGAAATTGTTTTTCAAAGATATCATAAGTGCTTCAATCAATTAATAGACCTTGGATTGTAAAAGAAGTATTAAACGTATCAAAATACAACAATTTTAACACATGAAATTGGTTTTCAAAGATATTCATTCATAAGTGTTTTCAATCAATTAATAGCGAAAAGAACAAGTTGCAAACATTTAGTTGAGTAATAATACGCTTGTTTTCAATAGTTAAGATGCTTTTAAACTATTATTATACAGAACATTCACTTTGTCATCGTTTCCTAGGTTATAAAACCTTAGATTGTAAATGAAAGAAGTATTAAACGTATATTTTAACACATGAAATTGTTTTTCAAAGATATCATAAGTGCTTCAATCAATTAATAGACCTGAGATTGTAAAAGAAGTATTAAACGTATCAAAATACAATAATTTGAACACATGAAATGGTTTTCCAAAGGTATCATAAGTGTTTGAATCAATCAATAGACCTGAGATTGTAAAAATATGAAAAACAATTTCGACACATGAAATTGTTTTTCAAGGATATTCATTCATAAGTGTTTCAATCAATTAATAGACTAAGATTGTAAAAGAGATATTAAACATATCAAAACACAATTTTAACACATGAAATTGGTTTTCAAAGATATTCATTCATAAGTGTTTTCAATCAATTAATAGCGAAAAGAACAAGTTGCAAACATTTAGTTGAGTAATAATACGCTTGTTTTCAATAGTTAAGATGCTTTTAAACTATTATTATACAGAACATTCACTTTGTCATCGTTTCCTAGGTTATAAAACCTTAGATTGTAAATGAAAGAAGTATTAAACGTATCATTTTAATACATGAAATTGTTTTTCAAAGATATCATAAGTGCTTCAATCAATTAATAGACCTAAGATTGTAAAAGAAGTACTAAACGTATCAAAATACAATAATTTGAACACATGAAATGGTTTTGCAAAGGTATCATAAGTGTTTGAATCAATCAATAGACCTTAGATTGTAAAAAATATGAAAACACAATTTCGACACATGAATTGTTTTTCAAGGATATTCATTCATAAGTGTTTCAATCAATTAATAGACTAAGATTGTAAAAGAGATATTAAACATATCAAAACACAATTTTAACACATGAAATTGGTTTTCAAAGATATTCATTCATATGTGTTTTCAATCAATTAATAGCGAAAAGAACAAGTTGCAAACATTTAGTTGAGTAATAATACGCTTGTTTTCAATAGTTAAGATGCTTTTAAACTATTATTATACAGAACATTCACTTTGTCATCGTTTCCTAGGTTATAAAACCTTAGATTGTAAATGAAAGAAGTATTAAACGTATCATTTTAACACATGAAATTGTTTTTCAAAGATATCATAAGTGCTTCAATCAATTAATAGACCTTAGATTGTAAAAGAAGTATTAAACGTATCAAAATACAATAATTTGAACACATGAAATGGTTTTCCAAAGGTATCATAAGTGTTTGAATCAATCAATAGACCTTAGATTGTAAAAAATATGAAAGCACAATTTCGACACATGAAATTGTTTTTCAAGGATATTCATTCATAAGTGTTTCAATCAATTATAGACTAAGATTGTAAAAGAGATATTAAACATATCAAAACACAATTTTAACACATGAAATTGGTTTTCAAAGATATTCATTCATAAGTGTTTTCAATCAATTAATAGCGAAAAGAACAAGTTGCAAACATTTAGTTGAGTAATAATACGCTTGTTTTCAATAGTTAAGATGCTTTTAAACTATTATTATACAGAACATTCACTTTCTCATAGTTTCCTAGGTTATAAAACCTTAGATTGTAAATGAAAGAAGTATTAAACGTATCATTTTAACACATGAAATTGTTTTTCAAAGATATCATAAGTGCTTCAATCAATTAATAGACCTTGGATTGTAAAAGAAGTATTAAACGTATCAAAATACAACAATTTTAACACATGAAATTGGTTTTCAAAGATATTCATTCATAAGTGTTTTCAATCAATTAATAGCGAAAAGAACAAGTTGCAAACATTTAGTTGAGTAATAATACGCTTGTTTTCAATAGTTAAGATGCTTTTAAACTATTATTATACAGAACATTCACTTTGTCATCGTTTCCTAGGTTATAAAACCTTAGATTGTAAATGAAAGAAGTATTAAACGTATCATTTTAACACATGAAATTGTTTTTCAAAGATATCATAAGTGCTTCAATCAATTAATAGACCTGAGATTGTAAAAGAAGTATTAAACGTATCAAAATACAATAATTTGAACACATGAAATGGTTTTCCAAAGGTATCATAAGTGTTTGAATCAATCAATAGACCTGAGATTGTAAAAAATATGAAAATACAATTTCGACACATGAAATTGTTTTTCAAGGATATTCATTCATAAGTGTTTCAATCAATTAATAGACTAAGATTGTAAAAGAGATATTAAACATATCAAAACACAATTTTAACACATGAAATTGGTTTTCAAAGATATTCATTCATAAGTGTTTTCAATCAATTAATAGCGAAAAGAACAAGTTGCAAACATTTAGTTGAGTAATAATACGCTTGTTTTCAATAGTTAAGATGCTTTTAAACTATTATTATACAGAACATTCACTTTGTCATCGTTTCCTAGGTTATAAAACCTTAGATTGTAAATGAAAGAAGTATTAAACGTATCATTTTAATACATGAAATTGTTTTTCAAAGATATCATAAGTGCTTCAATCAATTAATAGACCTAAGATTGTAAAAGAAGTACTAAACGTATCAAAATACAATAATTTGAACACATGAAATGGTTTTCCAAAGGTATCATAAGTGTTTGAATCAATCAATAGACCTTAGATTGTAAAAAATATGAAAACACAATTTCGACACATGGAATTGTTTTTCAAGGATATTCATTCATAAGTGTTTCAATCAATTAATAGACTAAGATTGTAAAAGAGATATTAAACATATTAAAACACAATTTTAACACACGAAATTGGTTTTCAAAGATATTCATTCATAAGTGTTTTCAATCAATTAATAGCGAAAAGAACAAGTTGCAAACATTTAGTTGAGTAATAATACGCTTGTTTTCAATAGTTAAGATGCTTTTAAACTATTATTATACAGAACATTCACTTTCTTATAGTTTCCTAGGTTATAAAACCTTAGATTGTAAATGAAAGAAGTATTAAACGTATCATTTTAACACATGAAATTGTTTTTCAAAGATATCATAAGTGCTTCAATCAATTAATAGACCTTAGATTGTAAAAGAAGTATTAAACGTATCAAAATACAACAATTTTAACACATGAAATTGGTTTTCAAAGATATTCATTCATAAGTGTTTTCAATCAATTAATAGCGAAAAGAACAAGTTGCAAACATTTAGTTGAGTAATAATACGCTTGTTTTCAATAGTTAAGATGCTTTTAAACTATTATTATACAGAACATTCACTTTGTCATCGTTTCCTAGGTTATAAAACCTTAGGTTGTAAATGAAAGAAGTATTAAACGTATCATTTTAATACATGAAATTGTTTTTCAAAGATATCATAAGTGCTTCAATCAATTAATAGACCTAAGATTGTAAAAGAAGTACTAAACGTATCAAAATACAATAATTTGAACACATGAAATGGTTTTGCAAAGGTATCATAAGTGTTTGAATCAATCAATAGACCTTAGATTGTAAAAAATATGAAAACACAATTTCGACACATGGAATTGTTTTTCAAGGATATTCATTCATAAGTGTTTCAATCAATTAATAGACTAAGATTGTAAAAGAGATATTAAACATATCAAAACACAATTTTAACACACGAAATTGGTTTTCAAAGATATTCATTCATATGTGTTTTCAATCAATTAATAGCGAAAAGAACAAGTTGCAAACATTTAGTTGAGTAATAATACGCTTGTTTTCAATAGTTAAGATGCTTTTAAACTATTATTATACAGAACATTCACTTTGTCATCGTTTCCTAGGTTATAAAACCTTAGATTGTAAATGAAAGAAGTATTAAACGTATCATTTTAACACATGAAATTGTTTTTCAAAGATATCATAAGTGCTTCAATCAATTAATAGACCTTAGATTGTAAAAGAAGTATTAAACGTATCAAAATACAATAATTTGAACACATGAAATGGTTTTCCAAAGGTATCATAAGTGTTTGAATCAATCAATAGACCTTAGATTGTAAAATATATGAAAGCACAATTTCGACACATGAAATTGTTTTTCAAGGATATTCATTCATAAGTGTTTCAATCAATTAATAGACTAAGATTGTAAAAGAGATATTAAACATATCAAAACACAATTTTAACACATGAAATTGGTTTTCAAAGATATTCATTCATAAGTGTTTTCAATCAATTAATAGCGAAAAGAACAAGTTGCAAACATTTAGTTGAGTAATAACACGCTTGTTTTCAATAGTTAAGATGCTTTTAAACTATTATTATACAGAACATTCACTTTCTCATAGTTTCCTAGGTTATAAAACCTTAGATTGTAAATGAAAGAAGTATTAAACGTATCATTTTAACACATGAAATTGTTTTTCAAAGATATCATAAGTGCTTCAATCAATTAATAGACCTGAGATTGTAAAAGAAGTATTAAACGTATCAAAATACAATAATTTGAACACATGAAATGGTTTTCCAAAGGTATCATAAGTGTTTGAATCAATCAATAGACCTGAGATTGTAAAAAATATGAAAATACAATTTCGACACATGAAATTGTTTTTCAAGGATATTCATTCATAAGTGTTTCAATCAATTAATAGACTAAGATTGTAAAAGAGATATTAAACATATCAAAACACAATTTTAACACATGAAATTGGTTTTCAAAGATATTCATTCATAAGTGTTTCAATCAATTAATAGACTAAGATTGTAAAAGAGATATTAAACATATCAAAACACAATTTTAACACACGAAATTGGTTTTCAAAGATATTCATTCATAAGTGTTTTCAATCAATTAATAGCGAAAAGAACAAGTTGCAAACATTTAGTTGAGTAATAATACGCTTGTTTTCAATAGTTAAGATGCTTTTAAACTATTATTATACAGAACATTCACTTTCTTATAGTTTCCTAGGTTATAAAACCTTAGATTGTAAATGAAAGAAGTATTAAACGTATCATTTTAACACATGAAATTGTTTTTCAAAGATATCATAAGTGCTTCAATCAATTAATAGACCTTAGATTGTAAAAGAAGTATTAAACGTATCAAAATACAACAATTTTAACACATGAAATTGGTTTTCAAAGATATTCATTCATAAGTGTTTTCAATCAATTAATAGCGAAAAGAACAAGTTGCAAACATTTAGTTGAGTAATAATACGCTTGTTTTCAATAGTTAAGATGCTTTTAAACTATTATTATACAGAACATTCACTTTGTCATCGTTTCCTAGGTTATAAAACCTTAGGTTGTAAATGAAAGAAGTATTAAACGTATCATTTTAATACATGAAATTGTTTTTCAAAGATATCATAAGTGCTTCAATCAATTAATAGACCTAAGATTGTAAAAGAAGTACTAAACGTATCAAAATACAATAATTTGAACACATGAAATGGTTTTGCAAAGGTATCATAAGTGTTTGAATCAATCAATAGACCTTAGATTGTAAAAAATATGAAAACACAATTTCGACACATGGAATTGTTTTTCAAGGATATTCATTCATAAGTGTTTCAATCAATTAATAGACTAAGATTGTAAAAGAGATATTAAACATATCAAAACACAATTTTAACACACGAAATTGGTTTTCAAAGATATTCATTCATATGTGTTTTCAATCAATTAATAGCGAAAAGAACAAGTTGCAAACATTTAGTTGAGTAATAATACGCTTGTTTTCAATAGTTAAGATGCTTTTAAACTATTATTATACAGAACATTCACTTTGTCATCGTTTCCTAGGTTATAAAACCTTAGATTGTAAATGAAAGAAGTATTAAACGTATCATTTTAACACATGAAATTGTTTTTCAAAGATATCATAAGTGCTTCAATCAATTAATAGACCTTAGATTGTAAAAGAAGTATTAAACGTATCAAAATACAATAATTTGAACACATGAAATGGTTTTCCAAAGGTATCATAAGTGTTTGAATCAATCAATAGACCTTAGATTGTAAAAATATGAAAGCACAATTTCGACACATGAAATTGTTTTTCAAGGATATTCATTCATAAGTGTTTCAATCAATTAATAGACTAAGATTGTAAAAGAGATATTAAACATATCAAAACACAATTTTAACACATGAAATTGGTTTTCAAAGATATTCATTCATAAGTGTTTTCAATCAATTAATAGCGAAAAGAACAAGTTGCAAACATTTAGTTGAGTAATAACACGCTTGTTTTCAATAGTTAAGATGCTTTTAAACTATTATTATACAGAACATTCACTTTCTCATAGTTTCCTAGGTTATAAAACCTTAGATTGTAAATGAAAGAAGTATTAAACGTATCATTTTAACACATGAAATTGTTTTTCAAAGATATCATAAGTGCTTCAATCAATTAATAGACCTGAGATTGTAAAAGAAGTATTAAACGTATCAAAATACAATAATTTGAACACATGAAATGGTTTTCCAAAGGTATCATAAGTGTTTGAATCAATCAATAGACCTGAGATTGTAAAAAATATGAAAATACAATTTCGACACATGAAATTGTTTTTCAAGGATATTCATTCATAAGTGTTTCAATCAATTAATAGACTAAGATTGTAAAAGAGATATTAAACATATCAAAACACAATTTAACACATGAAATTGGTTTTCAAAGATATTCATTCATAAGTGTTTCAATCAATAATAGACAAGATTGTAAAAGATATTAAACATATCAAAACACAATTTTAACACATGAAATTGGTTTTCAAAGATATTCATTCATAAGTGTTTTCAATCAATTAATAGCGAAAAGAACAAGTTGCAAACATTTAGTTGAGTAATAATACGCTTGTTTTCAATAGTTAAGATGCTTTTAAACTATTATTATACAGAACATTCACTTTCTTATAGTTTCCTAGGTTATAAAACCTTAGATTGTAAATGAAAGAAGTATTAAACGTATCATTTTAACACATGAAATTGTTTTTCAAAGATATCATAAGTGCTTCAATCAATTAATAGACCTTAGATTGTAAAAGAAGTATTAAACGTATCAAAATACAACAATTTTAACACATGAAATTGGTTTTCAAAGATATTCATTCATAAGTGTTTTCAATCAATTAATAGCGAAAAGAACAAGTTGCAAACATTTAGTTGAGTAATAATACGCTTGTTTTCAATAGTTAAGATGCTTTTAAACTATTATTATACAGAACATTCACTTTGTCATCGTTTCCTAGGTTATAAAACCTTAGGTTGTAAATGAAAGAAGTATTAAACGTATCATTTTAATACATGAAATTGTTTTTCAAAGATATCATAAGTGCTTCAATCAATTAATAGACCTAAGATTGTAAAAGAAGTACTAAACGTATCAAAATACAATAATTTGAACACATGAAATGGTTTTGCAAAGGTATCATAAGTGTTTGAATCAATCAATAGACCTTAGATTGTAAAAAATATGAAAACACAATTTCGACACATGGAATTGTTTTTCAAGGATATTCATTCATAAGTTTTTCAATCAATTAATAGACTAAGATTGTAAAAGAGATATTAAACATATCAAAACACAATTTTAACACACGAAATTGGTTTTCAAAGATATTCATTCATATGTGTTTTCAATCAATTAATAGCGAAAAGAACAAGTTGCAAACATTTAGTTGAGTAATAATACGCTTGTTTTCAATAGTTAAGATGCTTTTAAACTATTATTATACAGAACATTCACTTTGTCATCGTTTCCTAGGTTATAAAACCTTAGATTGTAAATGAAAGAAGTATTAAACGTATCATTTTAACACATGAAATTGTTTTTCAAAGATATCATAAGTGCTTCAATCAATTAATAGACCTTAGATTGTAAAAGAAGTATTAAACGTATCAAAATACAATAATTTGAACACATGAAATGGTTTTCCAAAGGTATCATAAGTGTTTGAATCAATCAATAGACCTTAGATTGTAAAATATATGAAAGCACAATTTCGACACATGAAATTGTTTTTCAAGGATATTCATTCATAAGTGTTTCAATCAATTAATAGACTAAGATTGTAAAAGAGATATTAAACATATCAAAACACAATTTTAACACATGAAATTGGTTTTCAAAGATATTCATTCATAAGTGTTTTCAATCAATTAATAGCGAAAAGAACAAGTTGCAAACATTTAGTTGAGTAATAATACGCTTGTTTTCAATAGTTAAGATGCTTTTAAACTATTATTATACAGAACATTCACTTTCTCATAGTTTCCTAGGTTATAAAACCTTAGATTGTAAATGAAAGAAGTATTAAACGTATCATTTTAACACATGAAATTGTTTTTCAAAGATATCATAAGTGCTTCAATCAATTAATAGACCTGAGATTGTAAAAGAAGTATTAAACGTATCAAAATACAATAATTTGAACACATGAAATGGTTTTCCAAAGGTATCATAAGTGTTTGAATCAATCAATAGACCTGAGATTGTAAAAAATATGAAAATACAATTTCGACACATGAAATTGTTTTTCAAGGATATTCATTCATAAGTGTTTCAATCAATTAATAGACTAAGATTGTAAAAGAGATATTAAACATATCAAAACACAATTTTAACACATGAAATTGGTTTTCAAAGATATTCATTCATAAGTGTTTTCAATCAATTAATAGCGAAAAGAACAAGTTGCAAACATTTAGTTGAGTAATAATACGCTTGTTTTCAATAGTTAAGATGCTTTTAAACTATTATTATACAGAACATTCACTTTGTCATCGTTTCCTAGGTTATAAAACCTTAGATTGTAAATGAAAGAAGTATTAAACGTATCATTTTAATACATGAAATTGTTTTTCAAAGATATCATAAGTGCTTCAATCAATTAATAGACCTAAGATTGTAAAAGAAGTACTAAACGTATCAAAATACAATAATTTGAACACATGAAATGGTTTTGCAAAGGTATCATAAGTGTTTGAATCAATCAATAGACCTTAGATTGTAAAAAATATGAAAACACAATTTCGACACATGGAATTGTTTTTCAAGGATATTCATTCATAAGTGTTTCAATCAATTAATAGACTAAGATTGTAAAAGAGATATTAAACATATCAAAACACAATTTTAACACACGAAATTGGTTTTCAAAGATATTCATTCATATGTGTTTTCAATCAATTAATAGCGAAAAGAACAAGTTGCAAACATTTAGTTGAGTAATAATACGCTTGTTTTCAATAGTTAAGATGCTTTTAAACTATTATTATACAGAAATTCACTTTGTCATCGTTTCCTAGGTTATAAAACCTTAGATTGTAAATGAAAGAAGTATTAAACGTATCATTTTAACACATGAAATTGTTTTTCAAAGATATCATAAGTGCTTCAATCAATTAATAGACCTTAGATTGTAAAAGAAGTATTAAACGTATCAAAATACAATAATTTGAACACATGAAATGGTTTTCCAAAGGTATCATAAGTGTTTGAATCAATCAATAGACCTTAGATTGTAAAAAATATGAAAGCACAATTTCGACACATGGAATTGTTTTTCAAGGATATTCATTCATAAGTGTTTCAATCAATTAATAGACTAAGATTGTAAAAGAGATATTAAACATATCAAAACACAATTTTAACACACGAAATTGGTTTTCAAAGATATTCATTCATATGTGTTTTCAATCAATTAATAGCGAAAAGAACAAGTTGCAAACATTTAGTTGAGTAATAATACGCTTGTTTTCAATAGTTAAGATGCTTTTAAACTATTATTATACAGAACATTCACTTTGTCATCGTTTCCTAGGTTATAAAACCTTAGATTGTAAATGAAAGAAGTATTAAACGTATCATTTTAATACATGAAATTGTTTTTCAAAGATATCATAAGTGCTTCAATCAATTAATAGACCTAAGATTGTAAAAGAAGTACTAAACGTATCAAAATACAATAATTTGAACACATGAAATGGTTTTGCAAAGGTATCATAAGTGTTTGAATCAATCAATAGACCTTAGATTGTAAAAAATATGAAAACACAATTTCGACACATGGAATTGTTTTTCAAGGATATTCATTCATAAGTGTTTCAATCAATTAATAGACTAAGATTGTAAAAGAGATATTAAACATATCAAAACACAATTTTAACACACGAAATTGGTTTTCAAAGATATTCATTCATATGTGTTTTCAATCAATTAATAGCGAAAAGAACAAGTTGCAAACATTTAGTTGAGTAATAATACGCTTGTTTTCAATAGTTAAGATGCTTTTAAACTATTATTATACAGAAAATTCACTTTGTCATCGTTTCCTAGGTTATAAAACCTTAGATTGTAAATGAAAGAAGTATTAAACGTATCATTTTAACACATGAAATTGTTTTTCAAAGATATCATAAGTGCTTCAATCAATTAATAGACCTTAGATTGTAAAAGAAGTATTAAACGTATCAAAATACAATAATTTGAACACATGAAATGGTTTTCCAAAGGTATCATAAGTGTTTGAATCAATCAATAGACCTTAGATTGTAAAAAATATGAAAGCACAATTTCGACACATGAAATTGTTTTTCAAGGATATTCATTCATAAGTGTTTCAATCAATTAATAGACTAAGATTGTAAAAGAGATATTAAACATATCAAAACACAATTTTAACACATGAAATTGGTTTTCAAAGATATTCATTCATAAGTGTTTTCAATCAATTAATAGCGAAAAGAACAAGTTGCAAACATTTAGTTGAGTAATAATACGCTTGTTTTCAATAGTTAAGATGCTTTTAAACTATTATTATACAGAACATTCACTTTCTCATAGTTTCCTAGCTTATAAAACCTTAGATTGTAAATGAAAGAAGTATTAAACGTATCATTTTATCACATGAAATTGTTTTTCAAAGATATCATAAGTGCTTCAATCAATTAATAGACCTTCGATTGTAAAAGAAGTATTAAACGTATCAAAATACAATAATTTAAACACATGAAATGGTTTTCCAAAGGTATCATAAGTGTTTGAATCAATCAATAGACCTTAGATTGTAAAAAATATGAAAACACAATTTCGACACATGAAATTGTTTTTCAAGGATATTCATTCATAAGTGTTTCAATCAATTAATAGACTAAGATTGTAAAAGAGATATTAAACATATCAAAACACAATTTTAACACACGAAATTGGTTTTCAAAGATATTCATTCATATGTGTTTTCAATCAATTAATAGCGAAAAGAACAAGTTGCAAACATTTAGTTGAGTAATAATACGCTTGTTTTCAATAGTTAAGATGCTTTTAAACTATTATTATACAGAAAATTCACTTTGTCATCGTTTCCTAGGTTATAAAACCTTAGATTGTAAATGAAAGAAGTATTAAACGTATCATTTTAACACATGAAATTGTTTTTCAAAGATATCATAAGTGCTTCAATCAATTAATAGACCTTAGATTGTAAAAGAAGTATTAAACGTATCAAAATACAATAATTTGAACACATGAAATGGTTTTCCAAAGGTATCATAAGTGTTTGAATCAATCAATAGACCTTAGATTGTAAAAAATATGAAAGCACAATTTCGACACATGGAATTGTTTTTCAAGGATATTCATTCATAAGTGTTTCAATCAATTAATAGACTAAGATTGTAAAAGAGATATTAAACATATCAAAACACAATTTTAACACACGAAATTGGTTTTCAAAGATATTCATTCATATGTGTTTTCAATCAATTAATAGCGAAAAGAACAAGTTGCAAACATTTAGTTGAGTAATAATACGCTTGTTTTCAATAGTTAAGATGCTTTTAAACTATTATTATACAGAACATTCACTTTGTCATCGTTTCCTAGGTTATAAAACCTTAGGTTGTAAATGAAAGAAGTATTAAACGTATCATTTTAATACATGAAATTGTTTTTCAAAGATATCATAAGTGCTTCAATCAATTAATAGACCTAAGATTGTAAAAGAAGTACTAAACGTATCAAAATACAATAATTTGAACACATGAAATGGTTTTGCAAAGGTATCATAAGTGTTTGAATCAATCAATAGACCTTAGATTGTAAAAAATATGAAAACACAATTTCGACACATAGAATTGTTTTTCAAGGATATTCATTCATAAGTGTTTCAATCAATTAATAGACTAAGATTGTAAAAGAGATATTAAACATATCAAAACACAATTTTAACACACGAAATTGGTTTTCAAAGATATTCATTCATATGTGTTTTCAATCAATTAATAGCGAAAAGAACAAGTTGCAAACATTTAGTTGAGTAATAATACGCTTGTTTTCAATAGTTAAGATGCTTTTAAACTATTATTATACAGAAAATTCACTTTGTCATCGTTTCCTAGGTTATAAAACCTTAGATTGTAAATGAAAGAAGTATTAAACGTATCATTTTAACACATGAAATTGTTTTTCAAAGATATCATAAGTGCTTCAATCAATTAATAGACCTTAGATTGTAAAAGAAGTATTAAACGTATCAAAATACAATAATTTGAACACATGAAATGGTTTTCCAAAGGTATCATAAGTGTTTGAATCAATCAATAGACCTTAGATTGTAAAAAATATGAAAGCACAATTTCGACACATGAAATTGTTTTTCAAGGATATTCATTCATAAGTGTTTCAATCAATTAATAGACTAAGATTGTAAAAGAGATATTAAACATATCAAAACACAATTTTAACACATGAAATTGGTTTTCAAAGATATTCATTCATAAGTGTTTTCAATCAATTAATAGCGAAAAGAACAAGTTGCAAACATTTAGTTGAGTAATAATACGCTTGTTTTCAATAGTTAAGATGCTTTTAAACTATTATTATACAGAAAATTCACTTTGTCATCGTTTCCTAGGTTATAAAACCTTAGATTGTAAATGAAAGAAGTATTAAACGTATCATTTTAACACATGAAATTGTTTTTCAAAGATATCATAAGTGCTTCAATCAATTAATAGACCTTAGATTGTAAAAGAAGTATTAAACGTATCAAAATACAATAATTTGAACACATGAAATGGTTTTCCAAAGGTATCATAAGTGTTTGAATCAATCAATAGACCTTAGATTGTAAAAAATATGAAAGCACAATTTCGACACATGGAATTGTTTTTCAAGGATATTCATTCATAAGTGTTTCAATCAATTAATAGACTAAGATTGTAAAAGAGATATTAAACATATCAAAACACAATTTTAACACACGAAATTGGTTTTCAAAGATATTCATTCATATGTGTTTTCAATCAATTAATAGCGAAAAGAACAAGTTGCAAACATTTAGTTGAGTAATAATACGCTTGTTTTCAATAGTTAAGATGCTTTTAAACTATTATTATACAGAAAATTCACTTTGTCATCGTTTCCTAGGTTATAAAACCTTAGATTGTAAATGAAAGAAGTATTAAACGTATCATTTTAATACATGAAATTGTTTTTCAAAGATATCATAAGTGCTTCAATCAATTAATAGACCTAAGATTGTAAAAGAAGTACTAAACGTATCAAAATACAATAATTTGAACACATGAAATGGTTTTGCAAAGGTATCATAAGTGTTTGAATCAATCAATAGACCTTAGATTGTAAAAAATATGAAAACACAATTTCGACACATGGAATTGTTTTTCAAGGATATTCATTCATAAGTGTTTCAACCAATTAATAGACTAAGATTGTAAAAGAGATATTAAACATATCAAAACACAATTTTAACACACGAAATTGGTTTTCAAAGATATTCATTCATATGTGTTTTCAATCAATTAATAGCGAAAAGAACAAGTTGCAAACATTTAGTTGAGTAATAATACGCTTGTTTTCAATAGTTAAGATGCTTTTAAACTATTATTATACAGAAAATTCACTTTGTCATCGTTTCCTAGGTTATAAAACCTTAGATTGTAAATGAAAGAAGTATTAAACGTATCATTTTAACACATGAAATTGTTTTTCAAAGATATCATAAGTGCTTCAATCAATTAATAGACCTTAGATTGTAAAAGAAGTATTAAACGTATCAAAATACAATAATTTGAACACATGAAATGTTTTTCCAAAGGTATCATAAGTGTTTGAATCAATCAATAGACCTTAGATTGTAAAAAATATGAAAGCACAATTTCGACACATGAAATTGTTTTTCAAGGATATTCATTCATAAGTGTTTCAATCAATTAATAGACTAAGATTGTAAAAGAGATATTAAACATATCAAAACACAATTTTAACACATGAAATTGGTTTTCAAAGATATTCATTCATAAGTGTTTTCAATCAATTAATAGCGAAAAGAACAAGTTGCAAACATTGAGTTGAGTAATAATACGCTTGTTTTCAATAGTTAAGATGCTTTTAAACTATTATTATACAGAACATTCACTTTCTCCTAGTTTCCTAGGTTATAAAACCTTAGATTGTAAATGAAAGAAGTATTAAACGTATCATTTTAACACATGAAATTGTTTTTCAAAGATATCATAAGTGCTTCAATCAATTAATAGACCTTAGATTGTAAAAGAAGTATTAAACGTATCAAAATACAATAATTTGAACACATGAAATGGTTTTCCAAAGGTATCATAAGTGTTTGAATCAATCAATAGACCTGAGATTGTAAAAATATGAAAATACAATTTCGACACATGAAATTGTTTTTCAAGGATATTCATTCATAAGTGTTTCAATCAATTAATAGACTAAGATTGTAAAAGAGATATTAAACATATCAAAACACAATTTTAACACATGAAATTGGTTTTCAAAGATATTCATTCATAAGTGTTTTCAATCAATTAATAGCGAAAAGAACAAGTTGCAAACATTTAGTTGAGTAATAATACGCTTGTTTTCAATAGTTAAGATGCTTTTAAACTATTATTATACAGAACATTCACTTTCTCCTAGTTTCCTAGGTTATAAAACCTTAGATTGTATATGAAAGAAGTATTAAACGTATCATTTTAACACATGAAATTGTTTTTCAAAGATATCATAAGTGCTTCAATCAATTAATAGACCTTAGATTGTAAAAGAAGTATTAAACGTATCAAAATACAATAATTTGAACACATGAAATGGTTTTCCAAAGGTATCATAAGTGTTTGAATCAATCAATAAACCTTAGATTGTAAAAAATATGAAAACACAATTTCGACACATGAAATTATTTTTCAAGGATATTCATTCATAAGTGTTTCAATGAATTAATAAACTAAGATTGTAAAAGAGATATTAAACATATCAAAACACAATTTTAACACACGAAATTGGTTTTCAGAGATACTCATTCATAAGTGTTTTCAATCAATTAATAACGAAAAGAACAAGTTGCAAACATTTAGTTGAGTAATAATACGCTTGTTTTCAATAGTTAAGATGCTTTTAAACTATTATTATACAGAACATTCACTTTCTCATAGTTTCCTAGGTTATAAAACCTTAGATTGTAAATGAAAGAAGTATTAAACGTATCATTTTAACACATGAAATTGTTTTGCAAAGATATCTGTACCGCCCTGGTGGTCGGATGCGATGACGTGGCATCCTGCTACAGTATAGGCGTGTTGACAAGGCGCCAGGTTGACAGTTGGGAAGGAAGTTGGGAGGCACGTGTAGTCGCCGATAGTTAAGTTGGCGTGTTCCGATCTCCAGCTTACCAGAATAAGCGATCGCCAGGTTGGGGATGAAGTCGCCAGATGCGGACTGATGCGGACTCAGGCGACCAGGCAGTCGGAGATCGCCAGAACAAGCACATCGCCGAAGATGAAGGAGAAGCAGATTATGAAGGCGGCCGGCGAGACCACAGGGAAGGTGTATGAAGGCCCTACCTCGCCAGTTTCAGTAGAGATCGCACTCCTGAGTTAGCTATGCGCTGGGCAGTACCATGCGTATGTAACTTAGCCAGAATGAGAATAGAAGTGGCGCCAAGTCAGGGAGCCTCCGGATGATGACACGTGTGCAGTTGGATGCAGGCCACGTGTCCAAGCCTGTAACTGCCAGGAGAGAGAAAACCACCAGGTATATAAGAGTTCCTAACAGATTTTCTAATGTACGCACGTTCAGTTCATACACTTTACGCTTGCGAGTGACAGAGCTGTTTGTGAGAGAGATTTGCACGGTTCCAGTTCTTAGTATTTGGTGATACCGCCACTGACTTGAGCGTCGGAGTGCGATCGGCCGCAGCGGCGCCGTATCGTTTCTTTGCAGGTTCTTGAGATAGATCCAGAGGAGGAACGGAGGTGAGGAGCGGCGCGCACGTCGATCCTTTGACGAGGCATTCTCCAGCGCTCCGGTCAACAACAGCGACGCCGCTATGACCATGGCGCAGATGGCAGAAATGATGCGCTCATTGCAGGCCACTGTAGAAGCCTCGCGCGTCGAGCAGGCAAGGATACATGAAGACCTGGTCGCCTCTCGCGCCAGGAACGAGGAGCTCAGCAAGGTAGCTGAGGAGCTACGTCGAGCTCTTCAGGAGCAGCAGGTTCGTTCTTCTGCTGAAGGGGTGGCACCGTCGACGCCGCCTCGTGTTTTCCCAATGCCTTTCATTCAGGCGATTACCGACACGCCAATTCCCATGAGCGTGGTCCCGGTTAAAGCTGTTTTTACTGGCGTGGAAGATCCAGAGGCTCATCTGACCACGTTCCACACACAGATGATGCTGTCAGGAGGGTCGGATGCTGTCTATTGTAAGATGTTCGTGAGCACGCTCCAGGGAACGGCGATGGAGTGGTTTGTGAGCCTGCCTAATGGCCACATAACTAATTTTCAGCAATTCTCGAAAATCTTTGTCGAGCAGTATATTGTGAACAAGGCACCGCCCAGGGTGTCCTATGACCTGTTTGATATAAGGCAGTACCATGGGGAGTCCCTCAGAGACTACCTCAATCGCTTCGGAGCGCAGATGGTCAGATCGCCAGCCAAGGATGAAGAAATGCTAGTTTATGCCTTCAAGAAGGGCGTGCAGCCAGGGCCGTTCTGCGAAGCCTTGATCAGGGCTCATCCAGCGACGTTTGCTAAAGTCAGGCGACTTGCGGTGGCTCACATCGCCGACGAGAGTGAGGTCGCCGAGAAGAGAGGCAGTGTGGCTCCCGTTAGGCCACGCGCCCAGATTAGGATCCAGCCACAGAGGGTGCTGGAAACGGCAGCGGCGGCCAGAAAGGATCAAAGGACTCGCTATCCTTACGATAGGAGAAACAAGGGAAGAAGCCAAGCGCGCCAACCGCCAGCACGCCAGCAACCAGCACGCCGGGAATACAATCGCCCGCCTAAGCACAAATTCGTCATGGGACTAGCGGACCTGATTGCTATCCCTAACATATTTGCTAGGTTAAAGGCGCCCGAGAAGGTGGGCGACAAGGTGTTAGGGTCGAAGCCGGATGTCTGGTGCGAGTTCCACCAGTGCTTTGGCCACAACCTGGACTCGTGTTTGTCTTTAGGGTACCAGCTCGACGATCTGGTTAAGAGCGGGTTCCTAAACGACTATTTGCTGGACAGAAGGACCGGAGGAGCGTCGAGTTCCCAGCCGGCAGGGGGAGAAGCCCAGCAACACGAGATGCCTATCCATGGGGAGATCCACACCATTGCAGGGGGTTTCTCAGGTGGTGGATGCACCGCATCGCAGAGGAAAAAATACGCGCGATCGGTGATGTCGGTGGACATGTTTGAAGATCACTCGCCCGAAGTGGACATTACGTTCACCAAGCAGGATCTTCGGGACGTTGTGCCTCACGACAACGATCCCATTGTTATTTCGTTGATCACGGCGGGGAGGAAGGTTCACCGAGTTCTGGTGGACCAAGGAAGTTCGGCAGACGTGATGTTCTGGCCGACTTTCACGCAGCTAGAATTGCCCCTTGACCAGCTGAGGCCCTATGGAGGGTGCTTGTATGGGTTCGCTGGCGACCAGGTGGAAGTCAGGGGGTACATTGAGCTGAGAACCACGTTTACCGATGAGGCTGGGTCAAGGACGGAGAAAATCAAGTACCTCATCGTAAACGCCCCTTCAGCATATAACATCCTGCTGGGAAGGCCCACCCTTAACAGGATAGGCGCAATTCCATCGACTCGGCACATGAAGGTGAAGCTGCCGTCCATGGTAGGGGTGGTAATCACGATAAAGTCTGATCAGAAGGAAGCGAAAAAGTGCTATGAGAATAGCCTGAAAAATAAAAGATCAGTGAGCTATGTCACAACCACCCCACCGCCCGGTGCGAAGCCCAGACCGCCGATAATGGAGGAGGCCGCCGGAAGGGACGTAGAGATGGTAGATGCTGAGCTGGGGGAGAGGAATGCTGCCCTGGAGGAGGAAGAGGCGCGGAATCGCCTGGAGGAAGCAAGGGAACTCGGAATCACCAAGGCGGTGATCGCCAGAGAATCAAGGCCCAAGCCCGTCGAGCAGTGGCTCGAGAAGGAGATCGGGGGGAAAGTTTTCAAGCTCGGAAGATCTCTGGAGGTCGATCTCCAGGACCAGATCGCCAAGGTGATTGAACGGCATCTGGACGCGTTTGCCTGGTCCGCTTCGGACATGCCCGGGATCGATCCCGACTTCTTGTGCCATCATCTGGCAATGGACAACATGGTGAGACCGGTGCGGCAAAGAAGGAGGAAATTTAATGAAGAGAGGAGGCAGGCGATCAAGGATGAGACCCAGAAACTCCTCGCTGCAGGCCACATCAGGGAAGTCCAGTACCCTGAGTGGTTGGCGAATGTCGTGCTGGTGAAGAAGAGCAACGGGAAATGGCGCATGTGCGTCGATTTCACCGACCTGAATAAGGCTTGCCCAAAGGATTCGTATCCTTTACCAAGCATTGATGCCCTGGTCGATAGTGCTGCAGGGTGCAAGCTGCTGAGTTTCCTGGACGCCTTCTCGGGCTATAATCAGATCAAGATGCATCCCATGGATGAAGAAAAAACAGCCTTCATGAAGGAGAGGTCGTGCTACTGCTATAAGGTGATGCCGTTTGGGCTGAAGAATGCGGGGGCCACGTACCAGAGGCTGATGGACCGAGTACTTGCACCAATGCTGGGAAGGAACGTGCAAGCTTACGTCGATGACATGGTCGTGACCTCGCAGGAGAAAAGCAAGCACGTTGCA
>NW_027174196.1:0-27767 GCF_000499845.2 Phaseolus vulgaris | reverse complement strand
AGATCAATTCCTTTTGCCAACCAACTTTTCACACCTCATTTTTGATGCATTTGTGACAATTCCCCACCAAGATTGCAAAAAAACCATAACTTCACTTATTCACCAATTTTGCTACCAAGGCAAAAAAGCCAATCCACCGAACTTGGCTAAGCCAAAACCCAACCAAGATCAATTCCTTTTGCAACCAAACTTTTCACACCTCATATTTTATGCATTTGTGACAATTCGCCACGAAGATTGCACAAAAACCATAATTTCACTTATTCACCAATTTTGCTACCAAGCCAAAAAAAGCCAATCCACCGAAGTTGGCTAAGCCAAAACCCAACCAAGATCAATTCCTTTTCCAACCAAACTTTTCACACCTCATTTTTGATGCATTTGTGACAATTCCCCACCAAGATTGCAAAAAAACCATAACTTCACTTATTCACCAATTTTGCTACAAGGTAAAAAAGCCAATCCACCGAACTTGGCTAAGCCAAAACCCAACCAAGATCAATTCCTTTTGCAACCAAACTTTTCACACCTCATTTTTGATGCATTTGTGACAATTCCCCACCAAGATTGCACAAAAACCATAGCTTCACTTATTTACCAATTTTGCTACATGGCAGAAAAGCCAATCCACCGAACTTGGCTAAGCCAAAACCCAACCAAGGTCAATTCCTTTTGCAACCAAACTTTTCACACCTCATTTTTTATGCAATTGTGACAATTCCCACCAAGATTGCACAAAAACCATAACTTCACTTATTCACCAATTTTGCTACCAAGGCAAAAAAAGCCAATCCACAGAACTTGGCTAAGCCAAAACCCAACCAAGATCAATTCCTTTTGCAACCAAACTTTTCACACCTCATATTTTATGCATTTGTGACAATTCGCCACGAAGATTGCACAAAAACCATAATTTCACTTATTCACCAATTTTGCTACCAAGCCAAAAAAAGCCAATCCACCGAAGTTGGCTAAGCCAAAACCCAACCAAGATCAATCCCTTTTCCAACCAAACTTTTCACACCTCATTTTTGATGCATTTGTGACAATTCCCCACCAAGATTGCAAAAAAACCATAACTTCACTTATTCACCAATTTTGCTACAAGGTAAAAAAAGCCAATCCACCGAACTTGGCTAAGCCAAAACCCAACCAAGATCAATTCCTTTTGCAACCAAACTTTTCACACCTCATTTTTGATGCATTTGTGACAATTCCCCACCAAGATTGCACAAAAACCATAGCTTCACTTATTTACCAATTTTGCTACATGGCAGAAAAGCCAATCCACCGAACTTGGCTAAGCCAAAACCCAACCAAGGTCAATTCCTTTTGCAACCAAACTTTTCACACCTCATTTTTTATGCAATTGTGACAATTCCCACCAAGATTGCACAAAAACCATAACTTCACTTATTCACTAATTTTGCTACCAAGGCAAAAAAAGCAATCCACCGAACTTGGCTAAGCCAAAACCCAACCAAGATAAATTCCTTTTGCAACCAAACTTTTCACACCTCATTTTTGATGCAATTGTGACAATTCCCCACCAAGATTGCACAAAAACCATAACTTCACTTATTCACCAATTTTGCTAGCAAGGCAAAAAAAGCCAATCCACCGAACTTGGCTAAGCCAAAACCCAACCAAGATCAATTCCTTTTGCAACCAAACTTTTCACAACTCATTTGTTATGCATTTGTGACAATTCCACACCAAGATTGCACAAAAACCATAACTTCACTTATTCACCAATTTTGCTACCAAGGCAAAAAAAGCCAATCCACCGAACTTGGCTAAGCCAAAACCCAACCTAGATCAATTTCTTTAGCAACCAAACTTTTGACACTTCAATTTTGATGCACTTGTGACAATTCCCCACAAAGATTGCACAAAACCCATAACTTAATTATTCACCAATTTTGCTACCAAGGCAAAAAAAGCCAATCCACCGAACTTGGGTAAGCCAAAACCCAACCTAGATCAATTTCTTTTGCAACCAAACTTTTGACACTTCAATTTTGATACATTTGTAACAATTCCCCACAAAGATTGCAGAAAACCCATAACTTAATTATTCACCAATTTTTCTACCAAGGCAAAAAAAGCCAATCCACCGAACTTGGCTAAGCCAAAACCCAACCTAGATCAATTTGTTTTGCAACCAAACTTTTCATACCTCAATTTTGATGCATTTGTGACAACTCCCCACCAAGATTGCACAAAAACCATAACGTCACTTATTCACCAATTTTGCTACCAAGGCAAAAAAACCGAATCCACAGAACTTGGCTAAGCCAAAACCCAACCAAGATTAATTCCTTTTGCAACCAAACTTTTCACACCTAATTTTTTATGCATTTGTGACAACTCCCCACCAAGATTACACAAAAACCATAAATTCACTTATTCACCAATTTTTCTACCAAGGCAAAAAAAAGCCAATCCACCGAACTTGGGTAAGCCAAAACCCAACAAAGATCAATTCCTTTTGCAACCAAACTTTTCACTCCTCATTTTTTATGCATTTGTGACAATTCCCCACAAAGATTGCACAAAAACCATAACTTCACTTGTTCACCAATTTTGCTACCCAGGCAAACGAAGCGAATCCACCGAACTTGGCTAAGCCAAAACCCAACCAAGATCAATTTCTTTAGCAACCAAACTTTTCACACCTCAATTTGGATGCATTTATGACAATTCCCCACCAAGATTGCACAAAAACAATAACTTCACTTATTCACCAATTTTGCTACCAAGGCAATAAAAGCAAATACACCGAACTTGGCTAAGCTAAAACCCAACAATGATCAATTTCTTGTGAACCAAACTTTTCATCCCTCAATTTTGATGCATTTGTGACAATTCCCCACCAAGATTGCACAAAAACCATAACTTCACTTATTCACCAATTTTGCTACCAAGGCAAAAAAACTCAATCCACCGAATTTGGCTAAGCCAAAACCCAACCAAGATAAATTCCTTTTGCAACCAAACATTTCACACCTCATTTTTTAAGCATTTGTGACAACTCCCCACCAAGATTGCACAAAAACTATAAATTCATTTATTCACCAATTTTGCTACCAAGGCAAAAAAAACAAATCCACCGATCTTGACTAAGCCAAAACCTAACCAAGATCCACTCCTTTTGCAACCAAACTTATCACACTTCATTTTTTATACATTTGTGACAATTCCCCACCAAGATTGCACAAAAACCATAACTTCACTTATTCACCAATTTTGCTACCAAGGCAAAAAAAGCCAATCCACCGAACATGGCTAAGCCAAAACCCAACCTAGATCAATTTCTTTTGCAACCAAACTTTTGATACATTTGTGACAATTCCCCACAAAGATTGCAGAAAACCCATAACTTAATTATTCACCAATTTTTCTACCAAGGCAAAAAAAGCCAATCCACCGAACTTGGCTAAGCCAAAACTTAACCAAGATCAATTCCTTTTGCAACCAAATTTTCACACCTTATTTTTATGCAATTGTGACAATTCCCCACCCAGATTGCACAAAAACAATAACTTACTTATTCACCAATTTTGTTACCAAGGCACAAAAAGCCAATCCACCGAACTTGGCTAACCCAAAACCCAACCAAGATCAATTCCTTTTCCAACCAATCTTTGCACACCTCATTTTTTATGCATTTGTGACAATTCCCCACCAAGATTGCACAAAAACCATAGCTTCACTTATGCACCAATTTTGTTACCAAGGCAAAAAAAGCCAATCCACCGAACTTGGCTAAGCCAAAACCCAACCAAGATCAATTCCTTTTGCAACCAAACTTTTCACACGTCATTTTTTAAGCATTTGTGACAATTCCCCACCAAGATTGCACAAAAACCATAACTTCACTTATTCACCAATTTTGCTGCCAAGGAAAAAAAAGCCAATCCACCGAACTTCATTAAAACAAAACCCGACCAAGATCAATTCCTTTTTTAACCAATCTTTTCACACCTCATTTTTTATGTATTTGTGACAATTCCCCACCATGATTGCACATAAACCATAACTTCACTTGTTCAGCAATTTTGCTACCAAGGCAAAAAAGCCAATCCACCGAACTTGGCTAAGGCAGAACCCAACCAAGATCAATTCCTTTTGCAACCAAACTTTTCACACCTCATTTTTGATGCATTTGTGACAATTCCCCACAAAGATTGCTAAAAAACCATAACTTCACTTATTCACCAATTTTGCTACCAAGGCAAAAAAAGCCAATACACCGAACTTGGCTAAGCCACAACCCAACCAAGATCAATTTCTTTTGCAACCAAACTTTTCACACCTCATTTTTTATGCATTTGTGACAATTCCCCACAAAGATTGCTAAAAAACCATAACTTCACTTATTCACCAATTTTGCTACCAAGGCAAAAAACCCGATCCACCGAACTTGGCTAAGCCAAAACCCAATCTAGATCAATTCCTTTTGTAACCAAACTTTTCACACCTCATTTTTTATGCATTTATGACAATGCCCCACCAAGATTGCACAAAAACCATAACTTCACTTATTCACCAATTTTGCTACCAAGGTAAAAAAAAGGCAATCCACCGAACTTGGCAAAGCCAAAACCCAACCAAGATCAATTTCTTTTGCAACCAAACTTTTCACACCTTATTTTTTATGCATTTGCGACAATTCCCCACCAAGATTGCACAAAAACCATAGCTTCACTTATGCACCAATTTTGTTACCAAGGCAAAAAAAGCCAATCCACCGAACTTGGCTAAGCCAAAACCCAACCAAGATCAATTCCTTTTGCAACCAAACTTTTCACAAGTCATTTTTTTAAGCATTTGTGACAATTCCCCACCAAGATTGCACAAAAACCATAACTTCACTTATTCACCAATTTTGCTGCCAAGGAAAAAAAAGCCAATCCACCGAACTTCAATAAAACAAAACCCGACCAAGATCAATTCCTTTTTTAAGCAATCTTTTCACACCTCATTTTTTATGTATTTGTGACAATTCCCCACCATGATTGCACATAAACCATAACTTCACTTGTTCAGCAATTTTGCTACCAAGGCAAAAAAAGCCAATCCACCGAACTTGGCTAAGGCAGAACCCAACCAAGATCAATTCCTTTTGCAACCAAACTTTTCACACCTCATTTTTGATGCATTTGTGACAATTCCCCACAAAGATTGCTAAAAAACCATAACTTCACTTATTCACCAATTTTGCTACCAAGGCAAAAAAAGCCAATACACCGAACTTGGCTAAGCCACAACCCAACCAAGATCAATTTCTTTTGCAACCAAACTTTTCACACCTCATTTTTTATGCATTTGTGACAATTCCCCACAAAGATTGCTAAAAAACCATAACTTCACTTATTCACCAATTTTGCTACCAAGGCAAAAAACCCGATCCACCGAACTTGGCTAAGCCAAAACCCAATCTAGATCAATTCCTTTTGTAACCAAACTTTTCACACCTCATTTTTTATGCATTTATGACAATGCCCCACCAAGATTGCACAAAAACCATAACTTCACTTATTCACCAATTTTGCTACCAAGGTAAAAAAAAGGCAATCCACCGAACTTGGCAAAGCCAAAACCCAACCAAGATCAATTTCTTTTGCAACCAAACTTTTCACACCTTATTTTTTATGCATTTGCGACAATTCCCCACCAAGATTGCACAAAAACCATAACTTTACTTATTCACCAATTTTGCTACCAAGGCAAAAGAAGCCAATCCACCGAACTTGGCTAAGCTAAAACCCAACAATGATCAATTTCTTGTGAACCAAACTTTTCATCCCTCAATTTTGATGCATTTGTGACAATTCCCCACCAAGATTGCACAAAAACCATAACTTCACTTATTCACCAATTTTGCTACCAAGGCAAAAAAACTCAATCCACCGAATTTGGCTAAGCCAAAACCCAACCAAGATAAATTCCTTTTGCAACCAAACATTTCACACCTCATTTTTTAAGCATTTGTGACAACTCCCCACCAAGATTGCACAAAAACTATAAATTCATTTATTCACCAATTTTGCTACCAAGGCAAAAAAAGCAAATCCACCGATCTTGACTAAGCCAAAACCTAACCAAGATCCACTCCTTTTGCAACCAAACTTATCACACTTCATTTTTTATACATTTGTGACAATTCCCCACCAAGATTGCACAAAACCATAACTTCACTTATTCACCAATTTTGCTACCAAGGCAAAAAAAGCCAATCCGCCGAACATGGCTAAGCCAAAACCCAACCTAGATCAATTTCTTTTGCAACCAAACTTTTGATACATTTGTGACAATTCCCCACAAAGATTGCAGAAAACCCATAACTTAATTATTCACCAATTTTTCTACCAAGGCAAAAAAAGCCAATCCACCGAACTTGGCTAAGCCAAAACTGAACCAAGATCAATTCCTTTTGCAACCAAATTTTCACACCTTATTTTTATGCAATTGTGACAATTCCCCACCCAGATTGCACAACAACCATAACTTACTTATTCACCAATTTTGTTATCAAGGCACAAAAAGCCAATCCACCGAACTTGGCTAACCCAAAACCCAACCAAGATCAATTCCTTTTCCAACCAATCTTTGCACACCTCATTTTTTATGCATTTGTGACAATTCCCCACCAAGATTGCACAAAAACCATAGCTTCACTTATGCACCAATTTTGTTACCAAGGCAAAAAAAGCCAATCCACCGAACTTGGCTAAGCCAAAACCCAACCAAGATCAATTCCTTTTGCAACCAAACTTTTCACACGTCATTTTTTATGCATTTGTGACAATTCCCCACCAAGATTGCACAAAAACCATAACTTCACTTATTCACCAATTTTGCTGCCAAGGAAAAAAAAGCCAATCCACCGAACTTCAATAAGACAAAACCCGACCAAGATCAATTCCTTTTTTAACCAATCTTTTCACACCTCGTTTTTTATGTATTTGTGACAATTCCCCACCATGATTGCACATAAACCATAACTTCACTTGTTCAGCAATTTTGCTACCAAGGCAAAAAAAGCCAATCCACCGAACTTGGCTAAGGCAGAACACAACCAAGATCAATTCCTTTTGCAACCAAACTTTTCACACCTCATTTTTGATGCATTTGTGACAATTCCCCACAAAGATTGCTAAAAAACCATAACTTCACTTATTCACCAATTTTGCTACCAAGGCAAAAAAAGCCAATCCACCGAACTTGGCTAAGCCACAACCCAACCAAGATCAATTTCTTTTGCAACCAAACTTTTCACACCTCATTTTTTATTCATTTGTGACAATTTCCCACAAAGATTGCTAAAAAACCATAACTTCACTTATTCACCAATTTTGCTACCAAGGCAAAAAACCCGATCCACCGAACTTGGCTAAGCCAAAACCCAATCTAGATCAATTCCTTTTGTAACCAAACTTTTCACACCTCATTTTTTATGCATTTATGACAATGCCCCACCAAGATTGCACAAAAACCATAACTTCACTTATTCACCAATTTTGCTACCAAGGTAAAAAAAAGGCAATCCACCGAACTTGGCAAAGCCAAAACCCAACCAAGATCAATTTCTTTTGCAACCAAACTTTTCACACCTTATTTTTTATGCATTTGCGACAATTCCCCACCAAGATTGCACAAAAACCATAACTTTACTTATTCACCAATTTTGCTACCAAGGCAAAAGAAGCCAATCCACCGAACATGGCTAAGTTAAAACCCAACCAAGATCAATTCCTTTTGCAACCAAACTTTTCACACCTGATTTTTGATGCATTTGTGACAATTCCCCAACAAGATTGCATAAAAATCATAACTTCACTTATTCACCAATTTTGCTACCAAGGCAAAAAAAGTCAATCCACCGAACTTGGCTATGCCAAAACCCAACCAAGATCAATTCCTTTTGCAATCAAACTGTACCGCCCAGGTAGTCGGAAGTGATGACGTGGTAGCAAGCTATTACGTAGGCGTGTTGAGCAGGGCTCCTGGCTGGCAGAAGGGAAGGAAGTCGGGGGGCTCGTGTAGTCGCCAGTCCTTAAGTTGGCGTGCTCCGATCTCTAGCATACCTAAACCGGCGGTCACCAGGTTTGTGATAAAGTCGCCGGGTGCGAACCTAGACGACCAAGTGATCAGAGATCGCCGAAAGGAAGACATCACCGAAGGATCAGGGAGGTTTTGTTCCAGGCCTTCGAAGCAGAGGATGAAGTCGTCAGATGGTCATTCCCTTGCTAGCCAGAGGTTGAGGTCGAGGAACAGCTTACCCGAGCATGCACGATGAAGCAAGTGAAGTAGATAATGAAGGCGGCCGGTGAGACCACAGGGAAGGTGTGTATGAAGGCACCCGTACTCGCCACGCAGAAGAGATCACGCTCCAAGGCAGTTATGCGCTGAGTTGTTTCATGCATAAGTAACTTAGCCGAAAGCCTGAAGAGTAAGAAGTGGCGCCCAAGTCAAGGATGCTCCAGGTGGTGACACGTGTTCAGCTGGATACGAGCCACGTATTCAGATGTGTAACTGTCAGGAGAGAGAAAATGCACAGGTATATAAGGGATCCTAACGAACTTTTGAGGTACGCGCGTTTTAGAATACTTCTTTTACGCTTGTGACAACTTGAGTACGCTGAGAGAGAATTTTGCACGGTTCTAGAAGTTCTTAGTTTTCTCTTAGTATTTTGGTGGTTCAGTCGTTGACTTGGGCGTCGGAGCGTGATCGGCCGCAGCGGCGCCGTTCTGTCTTTTGCAGGTTCTTGAGGTGAATCAAGGTGAAGGACGGAAGCTAACACGGCACAAAGTCGATCCAGATTTGACAAGGCAAGGCTCTTGCGTTTTGGTCAACAGGCAGGATCTTCAGGCGCCCACCGTGGGGCCGTGTAAAACCTGTCCCCATCCACAGCGTGAGTTCTTGGAGTTTCTGCAGTTTCTGTGTGGTTGTGTGCTGGTGCAACCATTTTCCGCCGTTCATTCAAGCTTTGTTCGGTAGATTCGTGTTTTCCACCGTTCGTTGAAGTTTTGTTCGGAGAATTGAGGTTTTTCCCCGTTTGTGTAAGTTCTTGTTCGGTGAGGTGAAGTCTTTCGCCGTTTACGCGAGTTTTAATCGGTGAGATCGAACCTTCGTCGTTCGTTCGGATTTTCGACTGGTGAATAAGAGGTTTTGGTGGAGAAGCGGTGGTTTGTAGTGAAGTTGCAAGTTTCCGCGAAGGTTTTTGCTGATTGAGATTGTGTTCTTGAACTTCTGTGGAGTTTACGAAGTTCTGACCGATTGATTGCTGGATCGATCGTTGCTGAAGGAGGTTTTGTTCGTCGCTCGTGGTGATCTGCTAAGTTTTCATGAGAAAGATGAGAAGCAACCGTTCAAGACCAGTTGTGCCAGTTGCTGCTGAAGGCGCCATGACTATGGCGTAGATGGTGGAGATTATGCGTGCGCTGCAGGCGAATGTGGAAGCCTCGCGCATAGAGCAGGCAAAGATGCATGAGGACCTAGTCGCCTCTCAGGCCAGGAACAAAGAGCTCAGCAAGGTGACTGAGGAATTGCGCCAAGCTCTTCAGGAGCAGAGAGGGCGCCCAGTCGTTGAAGAGGTCGCACCGTCGTCGCCACCTCGCGTTTTCCCCATGCCTTTTGCTCAGGCGATCACAGACACGCCTATCCCTGCGAGTGTGGTACCCGTGAAGGCTACTTTCACCGGCGTGCAGGATCCTGAGGCACATCTCACCACGTTCCACACGCAGATGATGCTGTCAGAAGGCTCGGATGTTGTGTATTGCAAGATGTTTGTGAGCACGCTCCAGGGAACAGCGCTGGAATGGTTTGTGAGCCTGCCTACAGGTCACATAACCAATTTCCAGCAGTTTTCGAAGCTTTTCGTCGATCAGTACATAGTGAACAAGGCGCCGCCTAGGGTGTCTTATGATCTGTTCGACATAAGGCAGTACCAGGGAGAGTCCCTCAGGGACTACTTGAATCGCTTCGGAGCGCAGATGGTCCGCTCGCCAACCAAGGACGAAGAGATGCTGGTATACGCCTTCAAAAAGGGCGTGCTGCCGGGACCTTTCTGCGAGGCACTGATCAGGGCTCACCCCGCCACGTTTACTGATGTTAGGCTACATGCTGAGGCTGAGGGAGAGAACGCCGATCGGGAAGAAGAGGCGAGGAACCGCCCAGAGGAAGCGAGGGAGCTGGGAATCGCCAGGGCGGTGGCGGTGATCGCCAGGGAAGCTAGACCCAAACCCGTCGAGGAATGGCTCGAAAGGGAGATCGGGGGAAAGGTCTTCAAGCTGGGAAGATCCTTGGAGGCTGAGCACCAAGACCAGATCGCCGAGGTGATAGAGCGGCATCTGGATGCTTTTGCATGGTCTGCTTCAGACATGTCGGGAATCGACCCCGACTTCTTGTGCCACTATCTAGCAATGGACAACCAGGTCAGACCAGTGCGACAGAGAAGAAGGAAGTTCAACGAGGAGAGAAGACAGGCGATCAGGGATGAAACACAGAAGCTCCTCGCCGTAGGCCATATCAGGGAAGTCCAGTACCCTGAGTGGCTGGCCAATGTCGTACTGGTAAAGAAAAGCAACGGGAAGTGGCGCATGTGCGTCGATTTCACTGACCTAAACAAGGCTTGCCCAAAGGATTCATATCCTTTGCCAAGCATAGACGCCCTGGTTGACAGTGCTGCAGGGTGCAAGTTGCTGAGTTTCCTGGACGCCTTCTCGGGGTACAACCAGATAAAGATGCATCCCATTGATGAAGAGAAGACCGCCTTCATGACCGAGAGATCGTGCTATTGCTACAAGGTGATGACCTTTGGGCTGAAGAACGCGGGGGCCACGTACCAAAGGTTAATGGATAGGGTACTTGCACCAATGCTGCAGAGGAATGTGCAAGCGTACGTGGATAATATGGTCGTGACCTCGCCGGAGAAGAGCAAGCACGTTGCGGACTTGGAAGAGTTGTTCACCACAATCGCCAAGTCCAGGTTAAAGCTGAACCCCGAGAAGTGCATTTTTGGCGTGGAGGCAGGGAAGTTCTTGGGATTTCTCTTAACTGAAAGAGGAATAGAGGCCAATCCTGATAAGTGTGCTGCCATCTTGGCGATGAGGAGCCCGGCTACCGTGAAGGAGGTGCAGCAACTTACAGGTTGGATGGCCGCCTTGTCTCGTTTCGTATCGGCTAGCGGAGAGAAAGGCCATCCGTACTTTCAGTGTTTAAGCCGGAACAACAAGTTTGCCTGGACGAAGGAGTGTGAAGAGGCCTTCGTCAAGCTTAAAGAGTACCTGGCGAGCCCGCCGGTTTTGTGCAAACCGTTGGTGGGAACCCCTCTAAAGTTGTATTTTGCTGTAACTGAGAGGGCGGTGAGTGCGGTGCTCGCCCAAGACTAGGACCAGGCTCAGAAGCCTATTTACTTTGTCAGCAAGGTGCTGCAGGGCCCGGAGGTGAGGTATCAGGCCTTGGAGAAAGCCGCGCTGGCTGTGGTATTTTCGGCGAGGAGGTTGCGCCACTATTTTCACAGTTTTACAATACTGGTGATGACCGACTTGCCCATCCAGAAGGTTCTGAAGAAGCCTGATGTAGTTGGGAGGATGGTGAAGTGGGCGGTGGAGCTGTCGGAGTTCGATATCAAGTATGAGCCCCGAGGTCCGATCAAGGGGCAGATTTTCGCTGATTTTGTGGTCGAGCTCTCGTCAGAAGCAGCGCGAGTTGGGGGGGATGATTTCCGTTGGGTGCTCTCGGTGGACGGATCGTCGAACCAGCAGGGTAACGGTGCTGGAGTCATCCTAGAAGGGCCCAACGGTGTGCTGATTGAGCAGTCCCTGAGGTTTGCCTTTAAAGCCAGCAACAATCAAGCAGAATATGAGGCGCTGATCACTGGAATCTTGCTGGCCAAGGAGATGGGAGCTAGGGTGCTAATGGCTAAGAGTGACTCGCTGTTGGTCACGGGACAAGTAACAGGGGAGTTCTAGGCCAAGGATCCACAAATGGCAGCTTACCTGGAGTATGTGCAGGAATTGAAGAGTTCCTTTGTCTCCTTTGAAGTGGTGCATGTGCCCAGAGAGCAGAATGCCCGAGCTGACTTGCTAGCTAAGCTCGCCAGTTCGGGCAAGGGGGGTAGACAGAGGATGGTGATTCAAGAAACTCTGAACACGCCTAGGGCATTTGTGGCAGACCACCTGGTTCTTCAAAAGAGCAAATCGACGGAGAAAGCGGCGAGGATTCACCGGTCTTTGACTCAGGAAACCTTGAGATCGCCGAGAATAAGAGCATGTCGGGGGGAGAGGGTGAACATGACGCAGGTCTGTGCTACGCATGAGCCAGACACTTGGATAACACATTACCAGCGATGCCTGGCAGATGGCCTTCTCCCGCTGGATCCGACGGAGGCTAGGAAGGTAAAGAAAAACTCCAGCAAGTTCACAATGATTGATGGCGAGTTGAATAGGTTTGGGTTCACACACCCACTCCTAGAATTTGTGCACGGAGAGAAATGTACAAGAATCATGGCCGAGCTCCATGAAGGGATATGCGGAAGTCACGTCGGGGGTCGAGCTCTGGCCGCGAGAACCCTCCGTGCAGGTTACTACTGGCCAACAATGAGGGAGGACTGCAAGAAGTATGCACAGTGTTGCAAGCAATGTCAGCAGCACGCCGATTGGCACAAAGCGCCTCCCGAAGAGTTGAAGTCGATTTACAGCCCTTGGCCGTTTCGTACGTGGGGGATCGACATTCTGGGACCTTTCCCATTGGCGATCAGGCAGATGAAGTACTTGGTGGTGGCAATTGAATATTTCACCAAGTGGATCGAAGCAGAACCAGTAGCCCAGATCACCGCACACAAGATCGAGAGCTTTGTGTGGAAAAACATCGTGTGCCGGTTTGGTGTGCCTAAGTGCCTGGTTTCGGACAACGGAACTCAGTTTGCAAGTCACCTATTGAAGAAGCTGTGCGAAGAGGTGGGAATTCAACAGGTATTTGCATCCGTTGAGCACCCTCAGACAGATGGCCAAGTAGAGTCCGCCAATCGGGTATTGCCAAGAGGCTTGAAGAGAAGACTAGAGAAAGCCAAGGGATCGTGGGCTGAGGAGGTACCCCGTATAGTTTGGGCGAAGCAATGATTCCAGTGGAAATCCAGGAGAGCTCGCCGAGATTCCAGAACTTTGTAGCGGAAGACTTGAATGAGGAAAGAAGGCTGAATCTGGATTTGCTGGATGAGGTCAGGGAGGAGGCGAGAGTAAAAGCTGAGGCAGTGAAAAGAAGGATTGAACGAAGGTCTAACTCGAAGGTGATGCCAAGGCAATTTAAAGAAGGCGTACTGGTGATGAGGAAGGCCCACCAGTACGAGATGGAGAACAAGTTGTCGCCTAAGTGGACGGGACCGTTCAGAATAACCGAGGTGCTCGGGAACGGCGCCTACCGCTTAGAAACATTGGAAGGAGGGGCGATTCCTCGCACTTGGAACTCCACGCACCTCAAGTTATATTACAGTTAAAAGCTTTGTAAGTAAAAACAAACACGAAGAGTTTTGCAAGCTTTCTGTTAAAACAGTTTGAAGGGGGCACTCTTTTTTCCCTAAGGAGGGTTTTTAATGAGGCCACCCAATAAAGAAGAGTTTTCAAAGTTTAAAGTGTTTTAGATTGCATGCTTGTTGTTGTTACGAAAGTTTTGGAAAAAGACCTTGTCACTCATATGTGATTTAAGGCAAGTTTGAAGTTATGCTGCATGCTTTCTAAAAAGTTTTTAAGTCCCCATTGCTTTTCGGCGATTGGCGGCATTAGTTAAAGTTAAAAGTCCACATCGCTTTTCGACGATTGGCGGCATCAGTTAAAGTTAAAAGTCCTCATCGTCATTCGGCGGTCGGAGGCACCAGCAACGTTTAAAAGACCTCAACGCCCTCGCGCGTCCTGAGGCGAGAAAGAGATAATGTCCTCAGTGCATCCAGGGGGGAGGAGATGTACACCCTGGGCAAGTTGAGGCACCAGATAAAGACCTCCTCGACTTTGTGCGAGTGCAGGCGAGAACAAGTTAAAAGTCCTCAGTGCATCCAGGGGGGAGGAGATGTACACCCTGGGCAAGTTGAGGCACCAGATAAAGACCTCCTCAACTTTGTGCGAGTGCAGGCGAGAACAAGTTAAAAGTCCTCAGTGCATCCAGGGAAGAGGAGATATAATCCCTGGGCAAAGTAGAGGCATCAGATAAAGACCTTCTCGCTGTCGAGCGAGTTCAGGCGAGATAAAGACCTTCTCGCCGTCGAGCGAGTTCAGGCAAGATAAAGACCTTCTCGCCGTCGAGCGAGTTCAGGCTAGGTAAAGACCTTCTCGCCGTCGAGCGAGTTCAGGCAAGATAAAATCCTTCTCATCTCGAACGAGTTCAGGTAGGGTGTGGAGGGTGGAAGAAGTTTAAAGGAGGGCTAAGGTAGGTTCGAAGAGAACGCCTAGCTATCCGGCTTATTGTTCTGAAACTCAGGGAGGTAGAGAAGGATCCGAAAAGCGCCTCTACCCCAGATGAGGGAACAATAGCCAAGTTATGAAGGTAAAAAGAGGCTTACATCGCCGGGACCCGATGGCGATCAGAGGAGATTCAGGCGATGGCAAGAGTAAGGGCCCATTTTGATGGAGCAGATCAGGCGGACTATGTATTAAACTATCAGTTGGATTGAAACTTGTTGTTTAAGTAAGTAGTTTCACGCTGAAGCTCGTTGCCTTAAGTTCACAAGTTATTAGAATGCTATCGTTCGAAAGTTGATAGTTTGATCGAGTTTGAAGCAGTAAGTAAACGGTTGCGCCCGCAGAATCGCTAAGTTAATACAAGGAGAAGCAAAGTAAACAGAAAGACCACATGTGGAAGCGGAAAAATTTATAATAAAGCTGTGCCAGTTCGAATACAAAGAAAAGAAAATTACAAGTAAAGGTCGTGCAAAAGGTAATAGGCTAATAAGTGATGGAGGGAAGCAGCTAATCTTCAGAAGGAACGATCTTTCCATCCACCACTTCGTTACAAATCGACACCATGGAGAGGTCGAGCTCGGGGTATTGGCAGGCGACTTGCTCCAGGGCGGCGTCGAATCCGGCGGCAAGAACTTGGGCGGAGCTCAGTTCAAGCTCTTCGTTTTGTTGCTTGAGCCCCTCGGTTTGCTGTTTCAGCTCGTCAGCTCGCTTCTTCAGTTCTTCTGTTTCCCTACGAGTCTGAGCGAGGTCATCAGCAACCTTCTTGCCTTCGCCCCGCGCCTGGGCCAGCTCTGCAGCAATCTTTTCATTTTCCTCTCGAGCCTTGGCGAGCTCGTCCACGACGTCGTCCCTCTCCCTCTCAACCCTTCCAAGGAGAACCTCCCGATCAGCCGATCTCTTCTCAAGGTTCTCCACCTTGGTTGCATCCGCTTTCATCGATGCCTCCAAGTTGGCCACCTTGAGCCTGTAAGGCACCAACTTGCTCTCCAGCTCGATTTTCTCTTGAGCTAAGAGATGCAGCTTCTGCGCAGATCAGAGGCCTCCTTGCGCGCAACCCTCAGCTCGACACTCATGGCATCCTCCACCCTTAAGTGATCGATCTCCGCCATCATGAGGTTGCAGGATAGCTTTTCCGCCTCGATCCTTATCAGGCGATTCTCCTCTTGAAGTGTGGAGATATCGCCCTGAAGTTTTTTGCTGGAGCTCTCCACAGCTCTTGTTATGATGGAGGGGAGGTCCTCCGCCGTCATTTTGAGTTTAGCTGTAAAGGGCCCCCAGATTTCTCTGACTGCGAGGGGAAGGCTTGCAGCTGCTGTTGGTGGAGGTGCTGAAGAAGCCTGGTGCTGACTCTCACCGCCACCCTCTTGAATTGGTTGATGAGGTTGGGTTTCCTGGCGTGGTGGTGAAGAGGGGGACTCGGTTATGAGTATGGGTGAGTTATGGGCGCCTTCATCCCCACCTGGTGCAGCTTCAGCGATTGAGGCAGTAGAAGGAGGACCCTCTCCAGCAGATACGAATGGCGTGGAGGCCCTATGAGGGTTCTCCAGGAAGTTAGGCTTGTTGCCCTCAACCGTAGGAAGCGCAGCTGCCAAGGGTACTGCTTGGACCGGCGGTGTTGGAGCCGGGGGAGAGGGCGGAGTTGGTGTTGGGAGAGTGGGTGGAGAAGAAGGTGCCACCCTCTTCCTTTTGGTGACAAGGCCGTCCTCAGTCGCCTCGTCATCCTCTTCTTCATCTTCTTGGACCACTTGAGGAGTTTTTCTCTCTGGTTTCCTCAAGATGAGCTTTTTTCGTTGAGGGGCGGGCAGTGCCTCGGGAGGAGCTGGGCCTTGAGGGGCGATCTCCCCTGGGCAGCAACGATCTCCACCACCGAGTTAGGCACGGTTTGAGAACCCGAGGCCAGTTTGTGGGTTCGGGCGAGCGCCCTCAGTTCAGCTAACTTGCCTTTCCCAACATGAGATCTGCACAGTGCAAAAATATACAAGTAAGCGCGAAGGCAAAGGTGAAATATACAAGTATGTGTGCGAAGGATATAAAAAAAATGGTGCATGAAATAAAAACCAAGTCCAGTGCGCAACAAGCAGGACGCCCAATAAAGGCAAGACGAGAACCTAAAATGTCGAGGTAAGTACTAACCTATGTGAGCTTCGAGTTGGTCCTCGAGGAACTCGAAGGAGATTATTGCGGAGGTGGGAAAGGTGATGTTAGCAGCCGCTACGCTCTTCCAGAAAAGGCATAGGTCCCTGTCCAACTCGCCCATGTTGTCAGGACTTCTTGGCCTTCTGAAGTTTTCTTTAGAGTCCTTACTTCCCTTGTTTACCCAGTACAAGGGGAAGCCATCGAGCAGCGAAGGGTCTTGAGCGTTTTGGCACACTTGGACAAACTTTCCCTTCCAATCTTTGTAAGATTGCTGGAAGATAGAGAGGATCGATCTCCCAGCAATCCCGTTTAAGCTCACCCAGGGGCGATCTCCAGGATTCTTGGCCTCGAACAGGAAAAGGAAGACGTCTAACGAGGCCGGTAGTCCCAAATGCGCGCACATAATTTGGAATGCCCGCACGAATGCCCAACTGTTGGGATGGAACTGGGCAGCGGCGATGTTGAGCTCAGTTAATAGTTCCCGTTCAAAACGGGTGAAGGGAAGCCTAAGTTTCACCTTCTTGAAGAGAGTAGTGTAAATGAAGCAGAACAACTCGCCGTTGTTCCCCTTGTCATCCGCGCAGATTGGCACGTCAGGAGGGCAAGGCAGCACCATCAGTTTGTCGTCGTGCTCCTTGTGGAATGAGAGGTCGGGTTCGTCCCCTTTCTTCAGCCGTAGCACCACCAACGTAGAGTTTACTAAAGAGGTCTCCTTCAGCAAAGTTGGGGTGGCCCACGGGTAAAGTTTCTTGTAGTCTGGAGTGGGAATGGGGGCTCCTCCGGCGACTGGTGGAGTTGCCTGAGCAAGGTTGGGACGAGAGGTTGCAAGCCTCTCAGCCTGGGAAGAGGGAGCACCAAATGCTCGCGGTAGGTTATGCGCTTGGGATGGAGGGTTTCATGATGAAGGAGGAGGATTCGCGGTGGTTTTTGTACGAGCCATCGCGGGAACTGCAAAGGAAAAGCAAAAAAGAAAGATGAACGAAGGTTGTAGAGATCGACTCGATTGAAGACGAAGGATGAAAAACGAACGAACGAGAGTTCGTTGTGATGAAAGTAATGGACGACGAAACCCTAAGTTATGAAAAGGGAGAAGAAGAAGAAACAACCCACAACATATGCACCAGACAGATAAAGGATGATGCGAATCGGTTAAAATGCAGCAAGTATCAACAAAAGAAGTAAAAGAGAGAAAACTCAGAGCGTTTTGAGAGGGCAAAGACATGATGAAACAGTAAAAAATGAAAGGGTTTAAGGGTTTTTCAAACGTTTTTGGAAGCGCAAATGACAGCTGAAAATGACCGTTGATGAGGCCACGTGTCGAGGGATTGGAAAAAGGTGTTTGGTGGAGCGTCAGAAAAGCAGAGGGTACGAACGTTTGGAATTCTACGCCAGCGCCACGTAGATCGGCAATGACGTGACCTCTTAGTCTTTTCGCTGGACAAGTCTTCGCTTAAGACTGGGGTGCTTGTGTACCGCCCAGGTAGTCGGAAGTGATGACGTGGCAGCAAGCTATTACGTAGGCGTGTTGAGCAGGGCTCCTGGTTGGGAGAAGGGAAGGAAGTCGGGGGGCTCGTGTAGTCGCCAGTCCTTAAGTTGGCGTGCTTCGATCTCTAGCATACCTAAACCGGCGGTCACCAGGTTTGTGATAAAGTCGTCGGGTGCGAACCTAGACGACCAAGTGATCAGAGATCGCCGAAAGGAAGACATCGCCGAAGGATCAGGGAGGTTTGTTCCAGGCCTTCGAAGCAGAGGATGAAGTCGTCAGATGGTCATTCCCTTGCTAGCCAGAGGTTGAGGTCGAGGAACAGCTTACCCGAGCATGCACGATGAAGCAAGTGAAGTAGATAATGAAGGCGGCCAGCGAGACCACAGGGAAGGTGTGTATGAAGGCACCCGTACTCGCCACGCAGAAGAGATCACGCTCCAAGGCAGTTATGCGCTGAGTTGTTTCATGCATAAGTAACTTAGCCGAAAGCCTGAAGAGTAAGAAGTGGCGCCCAAGTCAAGGATGCTCCAGGTGGTGACACGTGTTCAGCTGGATACGAGCCACGTATTCAGATGTGTAACTGTCAGGAGAGAGAAAATGCACAGGTATATAAGGGATCCTAACGAACTTTTGAGGTACGCGCGTTTTAGAATATTTCTTTTACGCTTGTGACAACTTGAGTACGCTGAGAGAGAATTTTGCACGGTTCCAGAAGTTCTTAGTTTTCTCTTAGTATTTTGGTGGTTCAGTCGCTGACTTGGGCGTCGGAGCGTGATCGGCCGCAGCGGCGCCGTTCTGTCTTTTGCAGGTTCTTGAGGTGAATCAAGGTGAAGGACGAAAGCTAACACGGCGCAAAGTCGATCCAGATTTGACGAGGCAAGGCTCTTGCGTTTTGGTCAACAGGCAGGATCACAAACTTTTCACACCTGATTTTTTATGCATTTGTGACAATTCCCCAACAAGATTGCATAAAAATCATAACCTCACTTATTCACCAATTTTGCTACCAAGGCAAAAAAAGCCAATCCACCGAACTTGGCTAGGCCAAAACCCAACCAAGATCAATTCCTTTTGCAACCAAACTTTTCACACCTCATTTTTGATGCATTTGTGAAAATTCCCAACCAAGATTGCACAAAAACCATAACTTCACTTATTCACCAATTTTGCTACCAACACAAAAAAGGCCAATCCACCGAACTTGGCTAAACCAGAACCCAACCAAGATCAATTCCTTTTGCAACCAAACTTTTCACACCTCATTTTTTATGCATTTGTGACAATTCCCCACCAAGATTGCACAAAAACCATAACTTCACTTATTCACCAATTAGGCTACCAAGGCAAAAAAAGCCAATCCACCGAACTTGGCTAAACCAAAACCCAACCAAGATCAATTCCTTTTGCAACCAAACTTTTCACACCTCATTTTTTATGCATTTGTGAATATACCACACCAAGATTGCACAAAAACCATAACTTCACTTATTCACCAATTTTGCCACCAAGGCAAAAAAAGCCAATCCACCGAACTTGGCTAAACCAAAACCCAACCAAGATCAATTCCTTTTGCAACCAAGCTTTTCACACCTCATTTTTTATGCATTTTTGACAATTCCCCACAAGATTGCGTAAAAACCATAACTTGACTTATTCACCAATTTTGCTACCAAGGCAAAAAAAAGCCAATCCACCGAACATGCCTAAGCCAAAACCCCAGCAAGATCAATTCCTTTCCCAACCAAACTTTTCACACCTCAATTTTTATGCATTTGTGACAATTCCCCACCAAGATTGCACAAAAACCATAACTTCACTTATTCACCAATTTTGCTACCAAGGCAAAATAAACAAATCCACCGAAATTGGCAAAGCCAAATCCCAACCAAGATCAATTCCTTTTGCAACCAAACATTTCACACCTCATTTTTGATGCATTTGTGACAATTCCCCACAAAGATTGCATAAAAACCATAACTTCACTTATTCACCAATTTTGCTACCAAGGCAAAAAAAGCCAATCCACCGAACTTGGATAGGCCAAAACCCAACCAAGTCAATTCCTTTTGCAACCAAACTTCACACCTCATTTTTTATACATTTGTGACAATTCCCCACCAATATTGCACAAAAACCATAACTTCACTTATTCACCAATTTTGCTACCAAGGCAAAAAAAGCCAATCCACCGAACTTGGCTAAGCCAAAACCCAACCAAGATCAATTTCTTCTGCAACTAACCTTTTCACACCTCAATTTGGATGCATTTGTGACAATTCCCTACCATAATTGCACAAAAACCATAACTTCACTTATTCACAAATTTTGCTACCAAGGCAAAAAAAGTCAATCCACCGAACTTGGCTAAGCAAAAACCGAACCAAGATCAATTCCTTTTGCATCCAAACTTTTCACACCCCATTTTTGATGCATTTGTGACAATTCCCCACCAAGATTGCACAAAATCCATAACTTCACTTATTCACCAAGTTTGCTACCAAGGCAAAAAAAGCAAATCCACCGAAATTTGCAAAGCCAAATCCCAACCAAGATCAATTCCTTTTGGAACCAAACTTTTCACACCTCATTTTTTATGCTTTTGTGACAATTTCCCACAAAGATTACACAAAAACCATAACTTCACTTATTCACCAATTTTGCTACCAAGGCAAGAAAAAAGCCAATCCACAGAACTTGGCTAAGCCAAAACCCAACCAAGATCAACTCCTTTAGCAACCAAACAATTCACACCTCATTTTTGATACATTTGTGACAATTCCCCACCAAGATTGCATAAAAACCATAACTTCACTTATTCACCAACTTTGCTACCAAGGCAAAAAAAGCCAATCCACCGAACTTGGCTAAGCCAAAACCCAACCAAGTCAATTCCTTTTGCAACCAAACTTCACACCTCATTTTTTATACATTTGTGACAATTCCCCACCAATATTGCACAAAAACCATAACTTCACTTATTTACCAATTTTGCTACCAAGGCAAAAAAAGCCAATCCACCAAATTTGGCTAAGCCAAAACCCAACAAAGATCAATTACTTTTGCATCCAAACTTTTCACACCTCAATTTGGATGCATTTGGGACAATTCCCTACCATAATTGCACAAAAACCATAACTTCACTTATTCACTAATTTTGCTACCAAGGCAAAAAAAGCCAATCCACCGAACATGGCTAAGCCAAAACCCAACCAAGATCAATTTCTTTTGCAACCAAACTTTTCACACCTCATTTTGGATGCATTTGTGACAATTCCCTACCATAATTGCACAAAAACCATAACTTCACTTATTCACCAATTTTGCTACCAAGGCAAAAAAAGCCAATCCTGCGAACTTGGCTAAGCCAGAACCCAACCAATATCATATCCTTTTGCAACCAAACTTTTCACACCTCATTTTTTATGCATTTGTGACAATTCCCCACAAAGATTGCATAAAAACCATAACTTCACTTATTCACCAATTTTGCTACCAAGGCAAATAAAGCCAATCCACCGAACTTGGATAAGCCAAAACCCAACCAAGAGCAAGTCCTTTTGCAACCAAACTTTTCACAACTCATTTTTGATGCATTTGTGACAATTCAAGACAAGATTGCACAAAAACCATAACTTCACCTATTCACCAATTTTGCTACCAAGGCAAAAAAAGCCACTCCACCGAACTTGGCTAAGCAAAAACCTAACCAAGATCAATTTCTTATGCAACCCAACTTTTCACACCTCATTTTTTATGCATTTGGGACAATTCCCCACCAAGATTGCACAAAAACCATAACTTCACTTATTCACCAATTTTGCTACCAAGGCAAAATAAACCAATCCACCGAACTTGGCTAAGCAAAAACCCAACCAAGATCAATTCCTTTTGAAACCAAACTTTTCACACCTCATTTTTTATGCATTTGTGACAATTCCCCACCAAGATTGCACAAAACCCATAACTTCACTTATTCACCAATTTTGCTACCAAGGCAAAAAAAGCCAATCCACCGAACTTGTCTATGCCAAAACCCAACCAAGATATATTCCTTTTGCAACCAAACTTTTCGCACCACATTTTTGATACATTTGTGACAATTCCCCACCAAGATTGCACAAAAACCATAACTTCACTTATTAACCAATTTGGCTACCAAGGCAAAAAAAAGCCAATCCACTAAACTTGGCTAAGCAAAAACCCAACCAAGATCAATTCCTTTTGCAACCAAACTTTTCAAACCTTATTTTTGATGCATTTGTGACAATTCCCCACCAATATTGCACAAAAACAATAGCTTCACTTATTCACCAATTTTGCTACATGGCAAAAAAAGACAATCCACCGAACTTGGCTAAGCAAAAACCCAACCAAGATCAATTCCTTTTGAAACCAAACTTTTCACACCTCATTTTTTATGCATTTGGGACAATTCCCCACCAAGATTGCACAAAAACCATAACTTCACTTATTCACCAATTTTGCTACCAAGGCAAAATAAACCAATCCACCGAACTTGGCTAAGCAAAAACCCAACCAAGATCAATTCCTTTTGAAACCAAACTTTTCACACCTCATTTTTTATGCATTTGTGACAATTCCCCACCAAGATTGCACAAAACCCATAACTTCACTTATTCACCAATTTTGCTACCAAGGCAAAAAAAGCCAATCCACCGAACTTGTCTATGCCAAAACCCAACCAAGATATATTCCTTTTGCAACCAAACTTTTCGCACCACATTTTTGATACATTTGTGACAATTCCCCACCAAGATTGCACAAAAACCATAACTTCACTTATTAACCAATTTGGCTACCAAGGCAAAAAAAAGCCAATCCACTAAACTTGGCTAAGCAAAAACCCAACCAAGATCAATTCCTTTTGCAACCAAACTTTTCAAACCTTATTTTTGATGCATTTGTGACAATTCCCCACCAATATTGCACAAAAACAATAGCTTCACTTATTCACCAATTTTGCTACATGGCAAAAAAAGACAATCCACCGAACTTGGCTAAGCAAAAACCCAACCAAGATCAATTCCTTTTGAAACCAAACTTTTCACACCTCATTTTTTATGCATTTGTGACAATTCCCCACCAAGATTGCACAAAACCCATAACTTCACTTATTCACCAATTTTGCTACCAAGGCAAAAAAAGCCAATCCACCGAACTTGTCTATGCCAAAACCCAACCAAGATATATTCCTTTTGCAACCAAACTTTTCGCACCACATTTTTGATACATTTGTGACAATTCCCCACCAAGATTGCACAAAAACCATAACTTCACTTATTAACCAATTTGGCCACCAAGGCAAAAAAAAGCCAATCCACTAAACTTGGCTAAGCAAAAACCCAACCAAGATCAATTCCTTTTGCAACAAAACTTTTCACAACATATTTTTGAGCCATTTGTGATAATTCCCCACCAAAATTGCACAAAAACGATAACTTCATTTATTCACCAATTTTGCTACCAAGGCAAAAAAAGCAAATCCACTGAACTTGCCTAAGCCAAAACCCAACCAAGATCATTTCCTTTTGCAACCAAACTTTTCACACCTCATTTTTGACACATTTGTAACAATTCAAGACAAGATTGCACAAAAACCATAACTTCACCTATTCACCAATTTTGCTACCAAGGCAAAAAACGCCACTCAACCGAACTTTGCTAACCAAAAACCCAACCAAGATCAATTTCTTATGCAACCAAACTTTTCACACCTCATTTTTTATGCATTTGTGACAATTCCCCACCAAGATTGCACAAAAACCATAACTTCACTTATTCACCAATTTTGCTACCAAGGCAAAAAAAGCAAATCCACCGAACTTGGCTAGACCAAAACCCAACCAGGATCAATTCCTTTTGCAACAAAACTTTTCTCACCTTATTTTTGAGCCATTTGTGACAATTCCCCACCAAGATTCCACAAAAACCATAACTACACTTATTCACCAATTTTGCTACCACGGCAAAAAAAGCCATTCCACCGAACATGGCTAAGCCAAAACCCAACCAAGATCAATTCCTTTTGCAACCAAACTTTTCACATCTCGTTTTTTATGCATTTGTAACAATTCCCCACCAAGATTGCACAAAAACCATAACTTCACTTATTCACCAATTTTGCTACGACGGCAAAAAAAGCCACTCCACCAAACTTGGCTAAGCCAAAACCCAACCAAGATCAATTCCTTTTGCAACAAAACTGTTCACATCTCGTTTTTTATGCATTTGTAACAATTCCCCACCAAGATTGCACAAAAACCATAACTTTACTTATTCACCAATTTTGCTACCAAGGCAAAAAAAATCCACTCCACCGAACAAAGCTAAGCCAAAACCCAACCAAGATCAATTCCTTTCGCAACCAAAGTTTTCACAGCTCATTTTTTATGCATTTGTGACAATTCCCCACCAAGATTGCGCAAAAACCATAACTTCACTTATTCACCAATTTTGCTACTAAGGCAAAAAAAGCCAGTCCATCAAACTTGGCTAAGCCAAAACCCAACAAACTTTTCACAATTTCACACCATTTTCACACCAAACTTTTCACCAATTTTGCTACCAACGCATAAAAAGACAATCCACCGAACTTGGGTAAGCCAGAACCCAACCAAGATCAATTCCTTTTGCAACCAAACTTTTCACACCTCATTTTTTATGCATTTGTGACAATTCCCCTTCAAGATTGCAGAAAAACAATAACTTCACTTATTCACCAATTTTGCTACCAACGCAAAAAAAGACAATCCACCGAACTTGGGTAAGCCAGAACCCAACCAAGATCAATTCCTTTTGCAACCAAACTTTTCACATCTCATTTTTTATGCATTTGTGACAATTACCCACAGAGATTGCACAAAAACAATAACTTCACTTATTCACCAATTTTGCTACCAAGGCAAAAAAAGCAAATCCACCGAACATGGCTAAGCCAAAACCCAACCAAGATCAATTCCTTTTGCAACCAAACATTTCACACCTCGTTTTTTATGCATTTGTAACAATTCCCCACGAAGATTGCACAAAAACCATAACTTTACTTATTCATCAATTTTGCTACCAAGGCAAAAAAAGCCAATCCTCCGAACTTGGCTAAGCCAAAACCCAACCAAGATCAATTCCTTTTGCAACAAAACTTTTCACACCATATTTTTGAGCCATTTGTGACAATTCCCCACCAAGATTGCACAAAAACCATAACTTCACTTATTCACCAATTTTGCTACCACAACAAAAAACGCCACTCCACCGAACAAGGCTAAGCCAAAACCCAACCAAGATCAATTCCTTTCGCAACCAAACTTTTCACACCTCATTTTTTATGCATTTGTGACAATTCCCCACCAAGATTGTACAAAAACCATAACTTCACTTATTCACCAATTTTGCTACCAAGGCAAAAAAAGCCAGTCCACCGAACTTGGCTAAGCCAAAACCTAACAAAGATCAATTCCTTTCGCAACCACACTTTCACACTTCATTTTTTATGCATTTGTGACAATTCCCCAACAAGATTGCACAAAAACCATAACTTCACTTATTCACCAATTTTGCTACCAAGGCAAAAGAAGCCAGTCCACCGAACTTGGCTAAGCCAAAACCCAACAAAGATCAATTCCTTTCGCAACCAAACTTTCACACTTCATTTTTTATGCATTTGTGACAATTCCCCAACAAGATTGCACAAAAACCATAACTTCACTTATTCACCAATTTTGCTACCAAGGCAAAAAAAGCCAATCCACCGAACTTTGCTAAGCCAAAACCCAACCAAGATCAATTCCTTTCGCAACCAAACTTTTCACACCCCATTTTTTAGCATTTGTGACAATTCCCCACCAAGATTGCAAAAAAACTATAACTTCACTTATTAACCAATTTTGCTACCAAGGCAAAAAAAGCCAATCCACCGAACTTGGCTAAGCCAGAACCCAACTGATCCTGCCGGCAACTCGAACGTGGGTGAATCGCTTCGTAACACTCTCAGCCCTGTCTTCGCGACTGTGTCTCCTGAAGAATCACCCTCTGAACTTTCTCTCAGATGTCTTCAAAGTGTGACCTGCAAAATACACAGACGGCGCCTCTAGCAGCCGTTTGCACTCCGACGATCAAGTTAGTCCAACAGAACCACCAGAAACTGGGAACTAGTAATGTGTGTGTGAGAAAAAACTTGCACTCTGTTTTTCGTCTATCTTTTTTTTTTCCCCTCACTCTCACTCTGATTCTGCCTTTTATCTCCCTTTCCCTGCTTCTGGGCATAACAGAATTCTGTTATGCTTTTCTGGCATGTGTCAGAACTCTGTCATGCTTTTCAGAGAAAGCGTACCTTCAGAATCAGCAATGGGGAGCGTGAGAGTCTGCGCATGTCTGCGCTTGGCTGCGCCTGTCTGTACCTTTAGCGGTACGGAGGACTGGCTTTTTTTGCCTTGGTAGCAAAATTGATGAATAAGTAAAGTTATGGTTTTTGTGCAATCTTGGTGGGGAATTGTTACAAATGCATAAAAACGAGGTGTGAAATGTTTGGTTGCAAAAGGAATTGATCTTGGTTGGGTTTTGGCTTAGCGAAGTTCGGTGGATTTGCTTTTTTTGCCTTGGTAGCAAAATTGATGAATAAGTAAAGTTATGGTTTTTTTGCAATCTTGGTGCGGAATTGTCACAAATGCATACAAAATGGGGTTTGAAAAGTTTGGTTGCTAAAGGAATTGATCTTGGTTGGTGATCCGATCGGTCATCGGTAGTCGATGACGTCAGCATCAGAGAACGACGTGGACCACTCGCAGGGTGACACGTGGACCAGGTGGCAGAGAGGTAGGGGGACGATCGCCAAGAGAGGTGATCGGTGGTCAGTAACCAAGTTACCACCGACAGATCAGGCGGCAGAGAGATCGGGGGATAGATCACCCAGAATGGTGATCGGTGGTCAGTAGCCAAGTGACCACCAGCAGACCAGTTCCCAGACTCGCGCCTGGAGGCAGAGCGCGAGTAGCGAATAAACACTGATCAGTCATCGGGTATATTGTCATCGGGGTCTCGTGTTACACGCAGTTAAACTAGGGACTAAGGTTCCCAGCGAGAGCGTTACGCATGGACCTCGCATGAGCACGCCTCAAGGAATCATGCACGAGAGTGGCCTGAGGGAACTAGTAAGCCAGTCGATGATTGGTGATTCCCTCAACCCATTACGTGCGTGTCATCCTGAAGGGTAAGTCGCCTACGCAGAGAGTAACGTTTGGTGAGTGCGCCTAGACCAGCCACACCCGACGCTCTCCTAAGAGTATGCAATTTACCCAGATAAGAGAAGCATCCTAAGTTACTCCGCAAGGGCGTAACTTAGGCAGACAAAGAGAGGCGCTAGAGCCCTTCCAGTAAGTGACACGTGTGTGGTTAGATGTGAGTTGCAGGCCTCCACGTGTCATCATCTGAGAGGGGTGCGGTCCAGACAAAAGAGCACTCCGTACCGCTAAAGGTACAGACAGGCGCAGCCAAGCGCAGACATGCGCAGACTCTCACGCTCCCCATTGCTGATTCTGAAGGTACGCTTTCTCTGAAAAGCATGACAGAGTTCTGACACATGCCAGAAAAGCATAACAGAATTCTGTTATGCCCAGAAGCAGGGAAAGGGAGATAAAAGGCAGAATCAGAGTGAGAGTGAGGGGAAAAAA